>NC_133336.1:102255861-102555861 GCF_042186555.1 Aquarana catesbeiana | reverse complement strand
GTATTTTGGGGACTAGGGGAGGCAGCTGCAATTATAGAATGCATGAAGGTAAAAAAACTTGAGCCTTTACAACCCACTCTAACATGAATTTGAAAGAAAAAATATGTTAATGTCTGTGTATACATACCTTTGGTTTCTGTGTATACATTTTAATTCTTTATGTACATGAGGGCAGCCATATTTCCTTATTAAATACACACAGACTCTTTTTCCTGTTTTGGAGTGCTAGATAATGATTGTAATTTGCTGTTCCTTTTTTACAGTGCAAATCTATAAGTTGACCAATTTACTGAAAACAATGTGTGGCAGTCAGGCAGACCCATTGTAGTGCCTGATCGCTACAATCTACAAATCCACATTTATCTTGTAAAAACGTCACAAAAAAATTTTCTCCAAAGGAAAGAATGCAAAAATGCAAAAAATTATCCAAAACAAATTCAATCATTTTGAGCATGGATGAAAGGCTTAGTTTATGAACATACATTTGGTATTTAAAGCTGAATTCTAGGATAAGCAATAGTGTGTATATGTATACTTACTTAAATTGTGGTGTCCTCTGTGTATTTCTTCCAGATCTGTGTCCAGCAGGAAACTTTGCCGCTGTGCACCAGAAGCTGTTACAAAAGGCCAATCACTGTTGCTCTCTCTCTTTGGCAGGGTGACTGGTCTTGTATCCGCCCCCTCCTCTTCCCCCCGCAATATTCCGCAGGCAGCCTGTTTTGGGTGGACCTGCTGAATCCCTCCAACAACTCTCCTCTCCGTGCAGGCTATGTACAGCTCAGTGATTATGCACTGCTAGTTTTATATGGCAAAGCTTGGGTTTGCAGAGGCATTTGGTGCACACAAAGTGGATTTATATCCTTTGTGGCAAATAAGAAATATATTATATAATGAATGTTTTTGTGCCCAGACTTCAGCTTTAACCACTTGCCGCCCATAGGATGGCATATGATGTCCTAGAGCTGCTGCAGGCATCATCCAGGTATCAACATTTACAGCTGGCAATTCCCTTTAATGCAGAAATGATCACTTCTACATGTGGTGGCATAAACTGGTGGCATCTGGTGCACTGAATAAACTGGGGGAGGAACTAAAGTTGTTCCTCCCTCTCTGTGAGATCAGAAACCAGAAGTGACAAGGATTATGGGTTTGGTTTGATGTTTACAAGCCATTACCGGCTTGTCCAAGCATCTGATCAAACCAATGTCGGTTGGGTCAGATGCTTTGGAGGCCAGTCTAATAGATCCTTCCATAAAAGGGACTTGTCACAACCCATGCTTTCACAAGGGATGTTGTTCATCCTTTGTTTTCAATCTTAGTTTATTTTCAAAAGTAAGAACACAAAGAATATAACAGAAAAATACCATTCTTTACAGTTTGGCAACACATATAGTATACATAGAATAGTGAGGTGTACTTTACCCATGTATAAACAGGAGTGATCATTTTAACATACAGCTTTCGGTGAACTACTGGTATATCATATTGTATATTGAAATCTTTATTCTAAGAGAGGAATAATATACGGGTGGGGGCCAACATATAATGAACCTTGTAGTTTCGCGGGTTGGTGTTATCTGAGGGTTCCCTCTCAACGAATTAGACTGCTGTAGAAGTCTTTTATTCACCTATTATAGATAATCAAGTCATTTAGCTAGTCCAAAGATATGATCTTTAACTATATATGTGAGTGGTCGGTTCAGTACTTAACAAAGAGGAGACAGAAAAAGTCAGAAATAAGAACGTGAGTAGAAGTGTGGGATGGTACCTGAGGCATCAGGCACTCCAGCATGGCTAATCGGCGGGTAAGGGTGGGGTATCTCTGACCCAAAGGGAAAACTCATCAGAATAGCGAAACATGGACCATGAGGTCCAGGTGGCGGTAAACTGCTCCTCCTTTCCCACTTCCTCCGCCAACAGGCGCTCCAGATCTCTTATCTGGTCCACTTCAACCACCCATTCTCCCAAGGAAGGCACATCTGTCGTTTTCCAATGTCGGGGGATCACTGTCCTAACTGCTGCCAGAAAGTGGCGCAGTACATCTTTTTTAATCGACTTGAGGGGGCCTGGGAGTATAGATAATAGGGCTATCTCTGGTGTGGGTTTGATTGATGTCGCCATCAGCCTGCTGTAAAGATCAAAGACCTTTTGCCATAGTTTCCAGATTGGAGGGCAAGCCCACCAGATGTGAAGCATTGTCCCGCTAGAGGACAGGCATCTCCAACACACGTCTGTCAAAGAGGGGTTAAACTTTTTAATATCTACTGGGCATCTGTACCACCTCGTTAATAATTTAAACCCTTTTTCTTGGTTGCCAGGGAAATCCTATGCGTTAGGATAAAGCTTTTTTGCCAATCAGTGGGGGAGATGGAGTGTTGCAGCTCCGCTTCCCATTTCTGTGTATATGTTGGAAGGTCAGGGGCATATTCGTTCAGTAGTAGGGAATGTTGTTCATCCTTTGTGATAGCAATAAAAGTGATTAAAAAAATAAAGGTGCAGTGTTAAAAAAGTACATTTAAATAAAATAAATAATAATAATAAAAAAAATGTCAAGGTCCCACACGCAGATTTAAACTGCAATCGCACCACACATATGAGATATTACTGCAACTGTCAGAGCAAGAGCATAATGCTAGTGCTAGACCTCCTGTATAACTTTAAACTGGTAACATGTAAAGGCTTTTAAAGCATCACTGAATTTGGACAGAGTAGGGAAGGGTTAAATCCTGTCAGTTTTTTTTTTTTTGCTATCTGTGTACTGTTGGGAAGACTTCCCTTCACTTCCTGTCTCTGAGACCCAACAGAAATTGAGAGGAAATATTAACAAAGTGAGGAAATGCTCCCTTTATCCAGCTGTCACCAGAATAGATGTCCCCAATGGAAGATTTCTCTTCACCCCGTTCTGGGCACAACTGTGAAATTTTAGATTTAACAATTACTTTTGAACTTGGCAAGAGGGCAAATCTCCCCAGCAGGGGCATAAACAGCAATACAGTTCTGACAGAGGCACAAATCCTTCTCTACTTTATCTAGAACAAAAAAAAAAACTGCCTATAGATACACTTTAAAGTTAGAGGCAGCGAAAATGAAATAATTAAATACCATTGGAATTTCCAACTTTTTTAAAATTCAATCAAACATTCAGATTTTTAAGGACATGGGATAAAATTTGTTTTGCACTTCTCTAAAATCTTTGTAATTAAATTCATCCTGTTGGAAACCATCTCAAGGTCTGCTTGTTATGAATGTTTGCAGTTTTGTTGATTGGAATCAGCAGTCCTGGAAATAGATACAACATTCACTTGTACCATAGTGATTATGATCACTTGTTTTCATTTAGAATCAGAAGGATGAAATGGGAAATAATTATGAGTTCTAGATTGCAATAATGAGTAATAGACATTGTGGGCAGAAATCTCTGTGTGCTCCAAATATCACCTACACATTTTTATGTGTTCTTTTTAATGCTACTACTACTTCTACTTACCTCTACTTACCCTGCCATAATGTCAGCTTTAAAGTAGAACTCTAGACAAAAATAGATGTGGTGAACTGGTTGCCTACTTGTACTGCTTTTTTTTTTTACACTCCATTTCTTCTGAACAGGGGCTTTAAGAGGCCAACAACAAGCCAATTCCAGCTAGTTGCACTGCTTGTATTTAGAAAATCCATTATTGATATTGAGATACATACATTTGTGTATTTTGTATTAACTTAGAGTCCACATTTAGAGAAGACAGTAGAAATGGTAGCACATACCTTGAGATCTCTGTTGCTGGAGTACCCCAGAAATCCCAATACCTGGGAGCTCCAGATCCCAGACTGATTTATCATGCAAACACTAACTTCAGAAAAAAAGTCAAGCTGACCTTTCTATCTCATAAATATGGACCAGTAGGTATCCACCAAACTGTAGGTATGGATCAGTAGCTAGGTAAAGCAGGATGCATGGGGCACAAATAAGAAGGTACCAGGAATACTGTATTTCATGGATCTGCAATTAGCGGACCTCCAGCTGTTGCAAAACTACAAGTCCCATCATGTCTCTGCCTCTGGGTGTCATGCTTGTGGCTGTCAAAGTCTTGCTATGCCTCATGGGATTTGTAGTTCTGCAAGAGCTGGTGGTCTGCTAATTGCATATCCCTGCTGTATTTCATACAATGTAATCTGACCTCAGGCTAGGTACATAGAGGGGTGCATAGAGTACAGAAACTAAACACTAGAGCTAAAATGAAAGATACTATATTTTTAAATAAATTACAATAACACATCCCATATCTAGTGGGATATAATAGTCCAAAGTTATGAAGTCAGCTGGACTAACTATAAGACAATTAAAAAATCAGCTTACAAAGCATATGCACTTTCCTGAAACTGATAAAATGCCATACTGTTTTATTGAAAGTAGAAGTAAAATATCTGCACTCAGGTGAATCTATGTATATATTAGCTGCCGACCTTATTCACAACAGATATAGGTATACAAGTGTAGCGCTCACAAACATAAAACCAAAATGATAAAAATAAATAGTAATGAAAAATAATCCTATGAATCACCAAGATCTTACCCCCAATGTCTCCCATCCAAGTACTAACCAGGCCCAGCTCTGCTTAGCTTCCAAAAGCAGACGAGATCAGGCACATTCAGAGTGGTGTG
This sequence comes from Aquarana catesbeiana, assembly GCF_042186555.1. NCBI lineage: Eukaryota > Metazoa > Chordata > Amphibia > Anura > Ranidae > Aquarana > Aquarana catesbeiana. The sequence goes on along the minus strand of NC_133336.1, from coordinate 102,551,204 downwards.
GCCATAGGCCTTTTCTCCAATGTTTGTTGTTAACAGTAATATGTGTAATCAAAATGCTTTGCATAAACTGTGATATCATGGTAATAAATAACAACATAAATCAACAAAGTGCTTAAATCCAGGAATTAATATAGAGGCATATACAGCAGAAAATACACTAGGACAGAATAAATAGTTCCACAAGCCATGATGAGAAAATAGAATGAGCTCCTCAGGCCATCACCATCAAACACTTGTAAAGTCTCCCAGGTGCTATTGATCACACACAAGGCTTACCAAATAATGCGACCCTCCATATAAGTGGTCACATGAGCATAGTGAAACTCCTCCAGGGAAAGGGCGCTCTCTCCAGCCTCCACATCCACAGAGACATCAGGAATTTTGCTGTCAGCGGTCACCATATACATCCCTGCAGGTTGTCTGCAGGGAACTGCTGCACCACTGGGAATTAGCTCAGCCCGACCAATGCACATATGATAAAAGAGACACTCCACATAGTGTAAAACCATCCATAAAAGAGAATCTATTAAGTCTAAGCACTTACAAATGTCTAGAAGTAACACAGCATATCACATGGTAGAGCAACATGGAATTCCAGCATCAAAGATGGCTGCTGTTCCTTTGAACATGCTCAGTAGCATGTATCCAGGTGCACCCTAACAGTTTCATCACAAATGACATCATCTGAGTGCCCCTCTTCTGTTTGTAAGTGGCTGTGCTGTTTAATGTTCACAGAGGTATTTAAAGCTCAACTCCATCTTTTGATATACTTTGCATAGTTCATTTGGGCCAGCTTGGTGTGAGGTATAAACTGTATGTAGCTGTCGCTACATACAACATACTGCACCATGTTTCAGGTTCGAGCCGAGATTTCCAGTCCCATACCTGGAACACAGTAGAGTCTATCACATCGGTGCTCAGCCATTCCGAGTAAGCAACATTTTCTATCAATGAATACAAGCTTCCTCTGATTGGCAGAGGCGGGCTGAAGATGTCACAACCTCTTCCAATCAGAGAAAGCTTTGTATTGAAGCTATGTAAAGTATGTCAAAAGATGAAGTTGAGCTTTAAGCACATCACTTCCTGTCTCTGGGTTGTTGGGTTGAAAATCACAGAAGGCAGAGGTTGAGAGAGTGAGAAAGTCTGAGACACATGTCCCGTCCATGGTAGAGTTATTGCTGAACCCAGACCAGAATACATGGATTACTAGGCAAGTGCTCCTATGTTTAGGTTTACTATTGTTGTCCATAGCTTCTGGGTGTATATGTATACCATATATATCTAAAGACTGATAACAGAAAGCTAGGTCTGTGCTACTGCATTTTTGTAGTTGTCACTTGCCTGTATATGAATAGGTGAAGCTGTTTATTGCAATAGTGTTCATATACAGCTCTTGATATTTTGGTTAACCCTGTCCCTTCTGATCAGGGATTCTATAGCTAGTTTTGGCTTAGGGCTCGATAACCAGGACAGCCTAGGTCTGGTTACATGACAGATTAGAAACTACTAGGGACTAAGACGGAGAGTTCCTGTGCCATACAACAGTATCTGCCTTTTAGAAGCAGCGTTCCAGTTTTGTTGGAAAATGGTTGGAGAATCACCCAATCACTGCTGATCTTGTCTTCAGGTCTCTGACACAAAGACGGATGCCCTGCGCAGGGGCCCCTGCAACTTAACTTTGCTGCAACATTCATCTGGAGGTATCTTTATTTTTAACTATATATACCAGGGCAGGGCTCAAAATTTCAAGTCCTGAGCTACTAGCCAGGCCTTAAGGGTCACTCAGAAGAATACACTAAGGGCGCTTGCAATCAAGTGAGCAAAAGAATGTGAGTAAAATATAACTGAATAGATTATTAAATCAGTATAAGATGAGTATATTAATTACCAATAATAAATATTGCCAAATACAAAAAGTGCTTGTAGATGAATTATAGAATCAAATATGAATAAATATACATTCAGTGATCTCACACAAAAATAATCAAATCCATAATTACTAAATAAAAAATTCAAAAGTTCATAAATCACTAATACATTGACAGATAGTGGTGATGAAGGTAAATTCAGTCCATTCGTAAAGAGTTCGGTGAAGATACACCAATCCCATAGAGGGAAATCACATATCCACAGTTTGTTTGAACCCTGCCCATATAGCTGAAGAGGGAGGAAGGGAGTGTGAAGAAGAATCCCAGCAACCGGTGACTCCAGAGGACAATGAAGATGGACTCTTACCAGACACAGTGGATCTCCTTAATAGCAAGGTCTTATCCACATGCAGATACAGCCCTCTGCAGGGACAGATGGAATGGCGGCGTCTGAATCCTCGTTCCGGCAGGAAGCAGTTCCAGCATGTCAATCTAGAGGAAGGCACTCGCAAATGGAGCTGACCCTCATTACCATATAGCAAGAGAGGTCAAAAGCACTTTGTGGTCTCAAAGACCCGTGGAAACAGGAACCGACCCCAATGGTAACTGAGGATCTGTGGTCCCAAGGAACAGCCCAGAGAGGAATCCTCTGCTCCCCTACGTAGAATATACTCATCTTATACTGATTTAATAATCTATTCAGTTATATTTTACTCACATTCTTTTGCTCACTTGATTGCAAGCGCACTTAGTATATTCTTCTTAGTTTATTACACCGATATTAGTGTTTTTTCATTGCAGCTGCAATTTAAGGTGTCTTATAGCTCTTTAGCGCGGTTTTCTTTTTTCTTTTTACTTAAGGGTCACTCGCCACCAGTTGCCCCACCCAATCCCTACCCTGCACCGCCCCTAAACACGTCCTCATAAATTATCCCATGAAATGACACTTAAATGTTTTATGCAGAATTAGGTTACAAAAATAATTAACAACTTTATCAGTGCCCATCAATGCAGCCTAGTCAGTGCCTATCAATGCAGCGTGACCTGTACAGAGGAATAGAGAGGGCGGCTGGATCATCACAGGGGAAGAGAGAGTGGAGGAAGAGGCGACCTGGCCACATCACAGAACCCGCTGTAACAGCTTACATTAGAATTGCCTCCGCTTGTGGTCACACACAGCCCCGCCTCCTGACCCGACACCTGTGACAGACAGAACACATCCCAGCATTGGATCGGCGTTCTGTCTGTCACAGGCATCGGGTCAGGAGGCGGGGCTGTGTGTGACCACAAGCGGAGGCAATTCTAATGTATGCTGTTACAGCGGGCTATCCCCACTCTGTGATGATCCGGCCAGCTCTCCTCCTTCTGTACGCTGTCTTCCCCCAGGGTGATTGCTAGGAGAACAGCTCCCCCCCCCTGCTCCGAGGCAGCCTACGCTCGCCAGCCCTCATTTTCCACAAGCAAAATGCGAATAGTGGGGTGGAAAATTTGAGCGCTGTTCTAGGGTATATGTGCACAATTCCACCAGGACTCTTTTTGCACCTCCTGCTGATAATACCTGTTTGCACATTGGATGTATGCGCTGTTATTATTCTTTATGGTAAATGTTATATGCTGGCTGCAGTAGTTCGGCTGCTTTCAATTACCTTAATTACTGGTTAATTTCCCAGGAAGGGAATCCTCTATGTTCACAGCAGCCCTATCCTGGTTGGGGGCACTGCCAACTTTATTCTCAAACCCAAACTTTCACTTTGCAAAAGTTCTAGTTCTCTTATTTACTTGCAGGCAGGGCTTTTTTTCAGGGGGAACTTGATGGAACTCAGTTCCACCACCTCTGGCTCAGACCCTTTGGTGCCTGCTCACCACAATGACTTGTAAACACAGAAGTCTGGTTTCTTTTTTTAGAAGTGACAGTTCTGCACTCTGTGTGTAACCCCTATGAACTCTGCACTTTGTATGTAATGCAATCCTGATATTTAATGCCCCTTTAATACTCTTCTACTGTTTGTGAAATATGACCACACCCATTATTTGATGTGATTTGAAGGGTGTGTGTGGGGGGAGGGGTTTTGGGGGGTCGTGGTTGAGTTTAGGCAATTCATCCTTTCAGATGATTGAGAGATGTAAATGGATTCGTTTTAGAACAGTATGAGTTAACAGATTGTTACTGTCACTATTGTATGAAGGCAAGCTAAGGGGGATGTGTAAGATACCGATGGTTCTGATAAAAATTATATTGGATAAAATGCGTTAAGGAGAGATCAGAGCTAATAACACCAGACACCAAGACCAAACAACGATAGTGATTTTGTTGTCCCTTTCGGTAAAAAACCCATAAAGACTTATGGTAGAAAAAGGCAAAGTGGACTGTTGAGGTTGTTTTTTTTTTTTTCTAACATTTTTATCTGAGGATAGATCTCTTTTTATACCAAGCATGTTTAAATTCACTTTTCATTGACTGACTCATTTACTACTAGTCTGTTCCAAGTATCCACTACTCTTTCAGTAAAATCATTTTCTTAATGTTACTTTTGAACTTAATTTCAGATTTTCCCCTCAGATCTACAGCGACTGCACTTCCAAGTGCACTTGCAGTGCACTTTTAGTGCAAAGTGGATCTGTCTTTAGTAAATCAACCCCATAATGTTCTAATTCAGGTCAAGCTAAAGCTCTTTAGAGTAAAACCAGGACCTACTTTCTCCTGCTGGTCATCCCTCAGTGATGCACCTTCAGAATCAGTGGCGGCTGGTGTTCAAAATTTTTCGGGGGTGCAAACAAACTGAAAAATTCAGAAAAAAAAACATCAATTGCAGCCTCACTGTGCCCATCAAACTCAGCAACTGTGCCCATCAAACGCAGCCACTGTGCCCATCAAACGCAGCCACTGTGCTAAACGCAGCCACTGTGCCCATCAAATGCAGCCACTGTGCCAATCAAATGCTGCCACTGTGCCCATCAAATGCCGCCACTGTGCCCATTTAAGTGTTAACACTGTGACCCCCTCGCCCACTCGCTGTCTGCCCGGCACTTACCCTATCTCGGTGGGGCAGCGGGTGACGTCGGCGAGCTGTGTCCTCCATATGTCTCCTCTCCTCCTCCTGATAGGCATCCAATCACAGCACCTGTCGTTTTAGTCAGTCAGGTGATGGGTAACATACCTGCGCTTCCTGATTGGCATAGAGGCGGTTCAGTGTTAGAACAGAAAATTAAAATTTGCTTTTCTAACAAACATTGATAAACTATGAGCTCGCAGTTCACCTTTTTTGAAGCCTTTTAGAGCCTATGGCTCTAATCAGGTGCTTTAAAAATACACGCCCGCCACTGTAATTTAGGCACATGGCGCCCGAAAAGGGGCTGGATGCCTGAATAGGGGGTGGCTACAGTGGCCATGGATAGATTAATGCAAAGCAATGCATGAATCTATCCATGATACATAGAGGAGGGTGGCTGGAGAGAGGGGGTGGCGCCCGTGCGCCCTTAATGGGAGCACCACCACTGTTCAGAATTGTGTTCGCTTTCTCTGCTGCCTAGCCACACTTTTTGCTAATTTTGTCCCCAAATCTGTCCCCAAATCTGTTTCTTCTGTTGTTCTGGCCCACACTGTACCCCCAATATCATACTCTGGGAGGATTTCTTTCGCTAAGCGCATTTTTTGCAGTTAAAAGCATGGAACTACAGTTGCCCCTGTTTTGAACAATTTCCCATGAATGCTAAATCATGTTCTAAATGACAAACGCCTCCAGAAATGTCATTGCCACTTCAGTGCATTCTTGTAGGATTTTGAGCACCTAACTTTGCTGGGAAGCAGCATTGAGGTACAGTGATGACACTGGCACCTCCAGGAAGTGAACAGAAGCCCAAGTCTGAGATTTTTTTTATTTTTTATTTTTCACATTTTTATTTGGAGAAGGGGGAATTAGGGGCTGTCGGAAAGCAAGCCTTGCATTTTCATGAAAGGATGCTTTACTATGCTTATATGAGTTTTTAGCAATTTGTGTCTGCATATTCTTTAATTGATAAGCTGGCAGAATTACATGTAGCCTACTTGTGATTCATTTATTTTGCACAAACCTGATTCATGAAATGTAATCAATACGTGGATTTTCATTGCATTTGATAATTTCATAAAGTTATTTTGATGAATAATACCATTTATCTCTTGTTATGATTTTTGCCACATTTTCGTTGCCTGAATTGAATCCTTTTTTAAAAGGAAATGCTAAATTACAATTGCCAAGCAATTTAGATATGGTTGAGAATTCTGTTTGCCCATTATATTTGTTTCTAATAGGATAACTTGATGTGCTGCTTCAGAATGCCCAGTGTGCCGCATCTATCTTATTATGCTTCTCATCTACTTTTTTAATACCCATTGATTGCACTTTGACCACTTATCGATCATACTTCTATGACATTTGTATATACCAGACAATCTGTATCTAGTGTATGTATCAGTCTGTCACTGACATCCATACATTCAGCAATTACTGAAAAACATTATAAAACTTGTTCACCTTCCATAAAAATTCTGTCAATATTCCATTTCTTCTTTCCACAATGATTTTATGTTCCAAGGGATCCTTTGAATCATTAATTTTTTGCCGAGTTTTGCAAAATTTCTGTATCATATTGTTACATATGTATTATACAGACACAAGATCTGAAATAATAAAGCCATATTTTGATCATTAAGTTACAAAAAAAAAACTATACAACTGAGTTAGAAAAGAATCCAGACAAGCAACTAAATTAGGCTTGTTTACTTTAGAAGTGGCGCCTACTAGGTGATTTAATTAACTTGTATAAATATATAAGAATCTCCGCAGACTAGTTCATCATCTGCACAATTCATCTATAATGGGCTTCGGGTTAATGCCCACTGTGTTGGTAATTCTCACTAATGGGAATGCTTTTGCAGGGATGTGCTATTATGTTCTTTCTCTGCAGAAGCAAAGTAAAGGTATCTATAGGTGCTAGATGTGCCTTGCCTAATAAAAGTGGTTTTGCTGTTTGAATAGTAAGCATTGTTTGGGGGTACAGATGACCACAGCAGTTAACCTAAAGGCACCAATATTAAGTTGAAATCCTGTTGGCTGTGTTGGCATTATTTTTGCTCATTCCTCATGTTTACTCATGACTGGTGCAGCTGTGCATGTCAACCAATCACCTTCTAACTTTCATTTTTAAAGCAAATAAATAAACTGAAGCTGGAAGCTGATTGGTTGACTAAATACTATGTAGAGCTGCTCCAGATTTTATTGACTCCATCCAGTGCCATAGCTGTAGAATATAATTGTGTGTGCGTCAAGGATACGACTTATGTTTTGTTGGCAGAATTGTTTTAAAGAGGAAATGCCTGTTCTATATTTGATAAGTATTCTTGGTTAGAAAATTAACAGAACTGCTTGTATTAGTCTTGGATTTATACTGCTGTCCTAGTACTGAGGTCTTGTTTGTTATGTTTCTTTGGTGTCACCTGTTTGCCAGGCTTTCACTAAGTGCTTTATGTGTACATGTTTATTGAAAAATTCAAACAAAAAGAATTTCCCACAAAAAAAGGAAAACAAGAGGAAATGCCATATAATGATCTGGCCATAAAATGCTTAGATTGTCATCACTTAATCCCTCTTTTACTGCTTACAGTTGCAATAAAAAGTATGTGAACCCTTTTGGAATGATATGGATTTCTGCACAAATTGGTCATAAAATGTGATCTGATCTTCATCTAAGTCACAACAATAGACAATCACAGTCTGTTTAAACTAATAACACACAAAGAATTAAATGTTACCATGTTTTTATTGAACACACCATGTAAACATTCACAGTGCAGGTGGAAAAAGTATGTGAACCCCTAGACTAATGAGATCTCCAAGAGATAATTGGAGTGAGGTGTCAGCCAACTGGAGTCGAATCAATGAGATGAGATTGGAGGCGTTGGTTACAGCTGCCCTGCCCTATAAAAAAACACACACCAGTTCTGGGTTTGCTTTTCACAAGAAGCATTGCCTGATGTGAATGATGCCTCGCACAAAAGAGCTCTCAGAAGACCTACGATTAAGAATTTTGACTTGCATAAAGTTGGAAAGGGTTATAAAAGTATCTCCAAAAGCCTTGCTGTTCATCAGTCCATGGTAAGACAAATTGTCTATAAATGGAAAAAGTTCAGCACTGCTGCTACTCTCCCTAGGAGTGGGCATCCTGTAAAGATGACTGCAAAAGCACAGCGCAGACTGCTCAATGAGGTGAAGAAGAATCCTGGAGTGTCAGCTAAAGACTTACAAAAGTCTCTGGCATATGCTAACATCCCTGTTAGCGAATCTACGATACGTAAAACACTAAACAAGAATAGATTTCATGGGAGGATACCCCAGAGGAAGCCACTGCTGTCCAAAAAAACATGCTGCACTTTTACAGTTTGCACAAGAGCACCTGGATGTTCCACAGCAGTACTGGCAAAATATTCTGTGGACAGATGAAACCAAAGTTGAGTTGTTTGGAAGAAACACACAACACTATGTGTGGAGAAAAAGAGGCACAGCACATCAACATCAAAACCTCATCCCAACTGTGAAGTATGGTGGTGGGGGCATCATGGTTTGGGGCTGCTTTGCTGGTTCAGGGCCTGGACGGATTGCTATCATTGAAGGAAAAATGAATTCCCAAGTTTATCAAGACATTTTGCAGGAGAACTTAGGGCCATCTGTCTACCAGCTGAAGCTCAACAGAAGATGGGTGTTGCAACAGGACAACGACCCAAAGCATAGAAGTAAATCAACAGAATGGCTTAAACAGAAGAAAATACGCCTTCTGGAGTCCTGACTTCAACCTGATTGAGATGCTGTGGCATGACCTCAAGAAAGCGATTCACACCAGACATCCCAAGAATATTGCTGAACTGAAACAGTTCTGTAAAGAGGAATGGTCAAGAATTACTGCTGACCGTTGAGTACATCTTATCTGCAACTACAGGAAACATTTGGTTGAAGTTATTGCTGCCAAAGGAGGTTCAACCAGTTATTAAATCCAAGGGTTCACATACTTTTTCCACCTGCACTGTGAATGTTTACATGGTGTGTTCAATTAAAACATGGTAACATTTAATTCCTTGTGTTTTATTAGTTTAAGCAGACTGTGATTGTCTATTGTTGTGACTTAGATGAAGATCAGATCACATTTTATGACCAATAGAAATCCGTATAATTCCAAAAGGGTTCACATACTTTTTATTGCAACTGTATATACTTAAAGAATTTCTTGGGATTTTTTTTTGCTCTTCTCCTCCGCTATGTGTCTTTCATGTTCTATCTTAGCCGCCCTAATTGCACCCTTACATATCGTGTTGCATTCTTTATAAAGTCTGAATGCTGATGATGAACCCTCAGCTTTGTATTTTTTTAAAGGCCTTCTCCTTTGTTTTTATATGCATTTTTACATTGAAGTTAAGCCATCCAGGACTTTTATTCGCTCTTTTTAAATTTATTTCCCAATGGGATGCACTGGCTAATGCCCTTATTTAATATGCTCTTAAAGCAAACCCATCTCTCCTCCGTGTTCTTTGTTCTTAAGATTTTATCCCAATTAATATCTTCTAGCAAGGTTCATAGTTTAGGGAATTTGGCTCTTTTGAAATTCAGTGTCTTTGTATTCCCCTTATGTTTCCTATTTGTGTGATTTATACTGAAGCGAATTGACCTGTGATCGCTGTTTTCTAAATATCTCCACATCCATGACTAGGTCTGTATTGTTGGTAATCCGTAGGTCTAGTAACACTTTGTTTCTAGTTGGTGCGTCTACCATCTGACCCATGAGCATGTCCTGCAAGACATTTAGGAACTGTCGAGCCTTAGACGAATGCGCGGTTCCTTTTGCCCAGTGTATGTCTGGATAAATAAAATCCCCCATTATGATGACACTTCCCATCCTTGCCACTAATCCAAATTCTAATAGGAGGTCCCCCTCCTCCCTCAAGTTAGGGGGCCTATAGCATACTTCCAGTATTACTTTCCCCTTAGTTTCTTCCCTTTGTAGCTATACCCATAAGGATTCCACCTCCTCCCTTGCTCCCTTAGTGATGGCATCTCTCACATTCACTTGTACATTATTCTTGATATACAGGCATACCCCTCCCCCTTTTTTACCCTCTCTATCCCTGCGATAAAGGGAATACCTTGAATGGTTGCCAGTCAATCATGAGAGCTGTTGAACTAAGTCTCTGAAATTCCCACAAAATCTAAATCCTTCTTGTACAACATTATCTTTAGTTCTCTCATCCTGCCCGCCAGGCTCCTGGCATTGGTGAACATGCCACGTAGTTTAGACCGGTCTCATACTGTCTTCTTACTGGGTGTTCCGAGGTTGCAAATAGGACTTGTTACTATACTTACCTCAGGTATATGTGCTTTAGTCAACCTACCACTAATGCCCCCAATACTACACTCAGGGATATGTTCCACGCTGACTATCTCTACCTCTGGACCCTCCCCCGTCGCCTAGTTTAAAAGCCCATCTAACTTTTCGGCCATCCTCACTCCTAGCAGATCTGCACCCTCCTCATTTAGGTGCAGTCTGTCGCTTCTATAGAGCTGGTGACCGACTGAGAAGTAGGCCCAGTTCTCCAGGAACCCAAACCCCTCCTTACTACACCAGCTCCTCAGCCACTTTAACAATTTACTTCCCTACCGGTAATATTTCTGAGAACACTACCTTGGAGGTCCTTTTCCTCAATTTAGCTCCTAAGTCCCTAAAATGTACCAAATGTACAGAGAGTCCCAGCACAGATGTAAAGACTATTCATTCCACCTTCTATCCCAGCGACAAGTAGTCACTGGCACAGGAAATAAGGGCAAAGCTTTCAGAGAATGATTCTAACACCCCCCACTCTATTCAAAACTAAGATAAAACATTTGACTGAAGGTCTTTTTTTACATATAACTCCTACTTACAAACAAAGGGAGACAACAAGAAGTGAGAGGAAATCTACCCCTAGGAACAGAAATTCACTCCTGTGAAAGTTATCATGGGAAAAAGGTGTCTCCACTGAAACTTTACAGAACTTGAGGTGAAATCCTCTGAACAGGGGCATAGACAGCAAAACAAACTGTGTTAACCCTTCTCTATGCTATCCAAAAAACATAAAAATATTTTTTTTCATCTGGAGTTACAAGCCCAACTCCAGACAAAATGTTTTACTTTATTTTCAATAGAATTAGGAAGGATTCAAATGTCTGTCAGGTTTGCTGCCTGCCTCCTGCCAGTGTGAAAATGTACCTCTACTTACTTTGAGGGCCATGGTGAACAGAAGGTGTGAAGAGGAAACTAGTAATTTCAGTAAAACTTAAATGTCACTTTTAATCTAGAAATTGAATTCACACTAAAGTGTACAATATTTTTGAAAATCCTTTTTTTGTGGAATTTCTTTTTGTTGTCATATACAACATTACTATTACAAACAGTAAAAAAGTATAGCAGTATGAAAGGAAGTACAGCGCACAGGTGTATATTGTTCCCTCACATGAGAAATAGGACACAAGGCATTATATCTGGAAATTGCATTACAAAAGGGCCTCCATGTTTAACACCCCGACTTAGAGACTTGAAGTAGGGTGCAGCAAGACCCATGTCCTATTTCTCAGTCCCAGAGAACCTGCATCTTGGTAGGTTAAGAGTAAAAGGAAATTAATGAAGTAGGAGATCAAATGGAGGTGTGGAAGATAAATAAAGTGAAAGGAGAGAAGGCCTGTATCCAAATGGTACATGAGGAAAGAAAGAGAGAATTTATAATAATTAGGTAATTATAGCAACATATAACACAACAATAAAGGAAAAAGAGATGAGTCTGCAATCCCTTTTAGGCATTGTTTGAGTTTGAAACATTGGAGGGTACACTTATTGGTATTGATAACAATAACCATGGTATACCACCATTGTACCATTATACCTCAGCAAAAGATCGTTTGGTGTTTTGGAGATTGTGGTCATAGGAGCCAAGAAAACACAAACTAAGGCAAGCCCAAATCTTATAAAATATATCATACTGAAACCCACCTTCATTACTGCATCTACTTCTTTTTTCAAATCAAGTAGTGTAAGACATGGAGCCTACCTCCAGAAACGTGGAATTAGTCCTTTTGTGGAGTTCAGAAGGTGTGGGAGTACACTGTTTTGAATGGATTTAATATCATGGGACACAAGTTGCATTGGGTCAGGCCTAATTGAACAGAGAAAGAGAGAGATTGTATTCTGACAGTGGGGAGACTTCCCCACCATCAGAATACAAGGATCCATGCTGCAGGCTATAGCCCACAGCACTGATTGAACAGGGAAAATCTGACATGGCGGTTGTACAGAAGTCTATCGGTAGACTGATTTCTGCACAACCACAGTGCCCATACATACATTTGACCAGTCCCTGCTCAACCGGCTGAATTTCTATCCATGTATAGCTAGCTTTACTTTCATTTGAAATGACGATCCAACAAAATATTTGGAACTGGATTTCATTCTTTTCAGGTCAGATTGGTTTAGCTATATTGTTTACATGAAGAAAATGAAAGAATCCAAGAAAAAACATGGAAGCAATAGAAAGAAAGCCTTCAAACATGAGAATCAGCATGTTTTTTGTCATCTTAAGTACGTCTATATTTTGATGGACAGAAACAAATACTTGAACTTCCAGTAACAGAGTTAATGTAAGAATAATTACCAACAAAGACCGTGTGTAGAAAAATATACAATGAGGAAGCAAGTAGTCTTATATAGCAAATATTTACAAAACCATTTTGATCATTCTGTATTGTACTTCTAACAGCAATCTGAAGAGTGTGGGTTTTATTTATACAGACCGCTAAAATAAGAACTGTGTATTGTTTACAGAAATCAGATTAATTCATTCTCTCACTGTCAATTTTAGGTCAGACTTAAAGTGTAATTATGGGCAAAATCAAAAACTTTGTCAAAAGCATCAAGGCCTATCTCTGAGGACAGGATCTGTAACTCATTTCTTCCTTATTAACTTATTCCTTATTCCTTATTGAACCGATTACCTGAATCAATCCTTAGTACTTTATCCTAAGGCAGAACTTTGACCATCCAAAATAAAATGTGGTATTGCAATTTATGATGCCTGCATTTAGTTTTCTTGTAGTCCACCTGCAACATCCCATAGATACCTGTTTAGCTTTGTCAGTGAAGTTCATTTATGGCATCTTCCTGTGATGGGATAGCAACAATGCTGCAATGCTCATGATTTTGAAGCTGAGTTGCAACTCTTTCAGCACCTGGCCACACCTAGTCCTGCCCACTGCTTTCTGGATTGGCAGCACTGCTCTCTGTTGCTGAGACCCTCCAACTGTGAGCTCCAGGGGAGAGGGAAGCATGTAAAGCACAAACGAGGAGTTGTCTCAGTCAGGGGAAGTAAGTGAATTTTTTTCACTTTATCAGGTTTGAGTATCAAATAGTAACTGGATTTGGGACTTATTTAGACTTTCATATGGGACCTTGGGGAAGTACTTTAGGATAATCATACATAGGTCAAGATTGCTGCTCGATACAAATTTTAAAAGTAAGCATGATCATGATACTTGACCCTATCCCTTCCTCTAACCTTACATAGTTACATAGTAGGTGAGGTTGAAAAAAAGACCAAGTCCAACCTATGTGTGTGATTATATGTCAGTATTACATTGTATATCCCTGTATGTTGCGGTCATTCAAGTGCTTATCTAATGGTTTTTTGAAACTATCGATGCTCCCCGCTGAAACCACTGCCTGTGGAAGGGAATTCCACATCCTTGCCACTCTTACAGTAAAGAACCCTCTACGCAATTTAAGGTTAAACCTCCTTTTTTCTAATTTTAGTGAGTGGCCACGTGTCTTATTAAACTCCCTTTCGTGAAAAAGTTTTGTCCCTATTGTGGGGTCACCAGTACGGTATTTGTAGATTGAAATCATATCCCCTCTCAAGCGTCACTTCTCCAGAGAGAATACGTTCAGTGCCTGCAACCTTTCTTCATAACTAATATCCTCCAGACACTTTATTAGCTTTGTTGCCATTCCTTGTTAGTCAGGTTGAAAAAAGTCACAACTCCATCTAGTTCAAAAGGAAAAAAAATAAAATACTCAATCCTATATACACAATCCTGTACCCACAGTTGATCCAGAGGAAGGCAAAAAACCCCAGTGAAGCATGATCCAATTTGCTCCAGCAGGGGAAAAAATTCCTTCCCGATTCCATAAGAGGCAATCAGACGTTCCTTGGATCAACTTTACCTATAAATGTTAGTATCCAGTTATATTATGTACATTTAGGAAATAACCCAGGCCTTTTTTAAAGCTATCTACTGAGCTGGACAGAATCAGCTCTTCGAGAAGTCTATTCCAGATTTTCACAGCTCTTACTGTGAAGAAACCTTAAATGTAGGCCTTGACCCTAAACCAAATTGTACCTCAAGTCTTAACCACCATTAACCTATATAACCCCAAAGCTAAAGTAGCACCAAACTATCAAGCCAAATCTCACCTTACTGGGACAGTACCTTAGTGACAGTGCTGATTCACAACAGTCCAATGCCAAAATCATAGCCTAAATTTCTGTGTCCCCGTATTGAGTTTTAGCAAATTTCCATCCAGTGCAACAAAATTCAAATTGTCGCCAGTTTCTACAATTTTAATACTTTTTCAATGGCAAACTTTAGAGTCAAAAATGTTTTTATTGCTTTTAACAGAATAAAATAATACAGATAACTTTCATATGTCCACAACTTAGGGTAATACAATGCAAGTCACACTTTCCGTATATCGTTGGAAACATTTCCTGTGTAGACACTAACACACCGCCGCCTTCTAGGAGCAGATGGCAATACTCTATACGAGGACCATTGAGGACCAATAATATTGTATAGTACTACATCTGACTGTGAAATAAATAAAAAAGAATACCGACAGGGGGAGAGAGGGGGAAAAAGGAGTAATAGATGGCAGAAGAAGGGAAAGTGAAGACAGGGATAGAGGGGGACCGAGCAGACCCCGGTGCATCAAACCTGCATGATAGAATCAGGGTGGACGGCTGAGTTGACCTAGGGGTGTCAATGTTTTAGGGAATCTCCGAGGCAGAGTAGTCGATCCAAATGAGCCATAGGGTCTTAAATTTGTCATAGGTGTCATTATCAAGGGCCAGCATCTCTTCCATGCGCATGATGTCATTGACCGCGGAGACCCATAAGGTCAATGGAGGGGTGGTGGTAGTTTTCCAAAATAGGGGGATAAGCTGTCTGGCGGCTGATAAGAAGAATCGCAGTAAGGTACGTTTCTGGGAGGCTATGGAACCAGGAAGCATGGATAGTAAAGCTATCTCTGGGGAGGGCGTCAAAGGCCGCTCGTATAGATTGCTGTATATGGCAAAAACCTGTGACCAGAAGGGCTGAATGGACTGACAGTCCCACCATATATGGAGATAGCTTCCATCTGCCGAGCCACATCTCCAACACGAGAGAGGTACGGACGGGAATATTTTATGTAGAGATTGAGGGTCCCTGTACCATCGGGAGAGAAGTTTAAAGTTTTTCTCTTGGGAGTAACAGGATATTGAGGATTTGTGCGTAAAGTGGTATGACTTTTGCCAATCCACCAAGGGGAGTTCCTTTCCCAGATCCGTGGACCACTTCCTGGTGTAAGAGGGGGGATGATCATGTGTCAGTGCGTGTTGTAGTGTGTACATGATAGAGAGTAAATGTCTGGGTGTTTCTGAGAGAGAGCACAGCTGTTCGTATCCCGTTAGGGATCTGTGAGTTTGGGAAGATGAAAAGAGGTCAGAACAAAAGGAGGATATGAGGAGGCCTGTGAGCCAGTTGCCATGGGCATTTGGCACTGCAGGAGTGCCTGAGGTGGGGTCTACATATGAGCTCACTACTGGCCATGTGGAGCGGGAGTAGGGGCCTACTAAATTGGTGCCCATGCCTTGAGGCAGTGCAGGATGGTCAAACAAAGATGTGAGGAGTGATGGATCTGAGGACAATAGTGACAGCAATCCTTTTTTGTACCATAGGTGTAGGTTAGCGATTGTCAACGGGGAGGTGGTGGAGAGTAAATGTAGATGTTGCCCATAGTCCCAGAGTAGGGCCCGGAGGTCAAGGGTGGACAGATCTTGTTCCACTATGGTGGATGCTTTGGGGAAGGGGCGAGGGAACCATTCTAGAACCCCAGATAGTAGAGCCGCCCTGTGGTATAGCTCTAAGTCAGGGAGGCCTACCCGCCCTAGGTTTTGATGGGTATGTGGGCAGAGTATGATGGATGCGAGACATGCCGTGGTGCCAGATGAAACGTATGGACATTGATCACAGGGAGGTAAAGAAACGTTTAGGGACGGAGATAGGCACAGTTTGAAACAAAGTGGTTTAGGGAGGGTGTCCATTTTCAATGTATTAATGCGACCAAACCAGGGCAATGGGGTGGGGTGGTGTTCCAGGCGTTTAGTTCCTTCCGAAGCCGGGTCAGTAAAGGGAGGTAATTGAGAGCGTAAAGCTCCGATAGATTGGAGGGGATCATTATCCCCAGATAAGAGATGTCCCTGGAGCTCCATTGGAAGGGGAAGTTAGCCTGTACTCGAGTAAGGGTCGTGTGCGGTAGGAACATATTAAGGGCCTCAGTTTAGGACATATTTAATTTAAAGTTGCTAAATTCCCCGAACCTGCGGAATTCCTGCATTAGGGAGGGGAGGGGCACGTGTGGTTGTTGGACGTAGACCAGGAGGTCATCCGCGTAAAGTGAGAGTTTATGGTCTGAGGAGGGTGTCTGGATCCCCACTATAGATGTGTTATGTCTGATGGCCTACAATGACAAACTTTAATGCATTGAAAATGTCACAATACGTGAATGAGATCACTACAGTTTTTTTGTTTTTGTTTTGGTATTATTTTGGTGCTCAATGGTATTGAGGACTAACACCAGTAATTTCAGACATGCATAGCAGTTAGGTATGTGGGTGTTTTAGAAGTTGTCCTACTGCTCTAGACCTGAACATTGGAGCCTGAAGGAATGAACACCCATGTGCATGTGCCAGAGTTATATAATTCCCTGCCAGTCAATAAAGATGGCTGAAGGCTCCAGAAGAAGATGTCAGCATCAAAGGGTGAGCATTTGTGGACAGTAGTCAGACATCACAATACCTCATCTGAATACTTTTTTAAAGTGTTCTATGTGGTTATGTGATCACAAAGCTCCATTACTCGGCTTATGCCTCAACAATGCTGGGAGTTATGACACTATCATAACAATATCACAACTTCCTAAGATTCAGAATTCACAGTACTGGGACTAGCCAAAGTTTTGTGGACACTTGAAAAAATAAAAAAATTGTATTTAGACTTAATATGGGGCAGATCAGAGTAAAAGGGAAGCAACATTTTACATGTAAGTTACTGTCAAGCCTTCTCTTCTATTTTTTGGTAGCTGCCCTATCTTGTTTCCCGCATACTTGCCTTTATTTCCACCTGGTGAACTTATCAGTGGCACACTTTCTGTCCTAGGGTGATAACACTTACTCACTGTGCTGTATCTATGGAGAAACAGTGTTAAAATCCAAAGACAAAACTACAGAACACCACCCTTCTTCTCCGTAATGAAGAGGGGAGGTGTTCTGTAGTTTACAGAAGTAACCTTGGGCAGGAAGTAAAGCATGCTTGAGATAACAAGACACAGGACAACAAAAAACTTAAAAAAAAAAAAAAAAAAAAGAACAAACCCATGTACATTTTATTGCATTGAATCCTGTGGACATGGTTGTACACCAAATTTGTCTTCCCACAAAATAAAGTATAATATTTCCATTGCAAACATTTATGGAAATGGTTTGTGGCAAGTAGGTGCTGTATCAACTGCCAGCTGGGAACCAGCATCAACACAAAGTTAACCACTTCAACCCCGGAAGGATTTGCCCCCTTCCTGACCAGGCCGATTTTTGCGATATGGCACTGCGTCGCTTTGAGTGACAATTGTGTGGTCGTGCGACATTGTACCCAAACAAAATTTATGTCCTTTTTTCCCACAAATGGAGCTTTCTTTTGGTGGTATTTGATCCCCTCTGTGGTTTTTATTTTTTGCGCTATAAACAAAAAAAAAAGAGCGACAATTTTGCAAAAAACACAATATTTTGTAGATTTTGCTATAATAAATATCCCAAATTAAAAAAAAAAAAATACAATTTTTTTCCTCGGTTTAGGCCAATATGTATTCTTCTACATATTTTTGGTAGAAAAAAATCGCAATAAGCGTATATTGATTGGTTTACGCAAAAGTTATAGCGTCTACAAAATAGGGGATAGATTTATGTCATTTTTTTTTATTAGTAATGGTGGCGATCTGTGATTTTTATCAGGACTGCGACATTGTGGCGGACAGATCGAACACTGATTTATCCACTGATTACTGTATAAATGACACTGGCAGGGAAGGGGTTGATCAAGGGGTTAACTGTGTTCCCTGGGTGTGTTCTATCTGTAGGGGGGATGGGACTGACTAGGGGAGGAGAGAGATTGGTGTTCATTCTTAGTATGAGCACACAATCTGTCTCCTCTCCCCTGAGAGAACCGGGATTTATGTGTTTACACACACAGATCCTGGTTCTCGCTCTGTCACGAGCGATCGTGGGTGCATGCGCATCGGCTCTGGGGACATGTGGCGGGTGCGCGCATGCCTGCTGCGTCCTCTTAAAGGAGCGACATACAGCTACGGCGATTTGCAGAGTCAACCTGCTGCAGTATAACTGTAGTGGCTGGTCAGCTAGTGGTTAAAGCATATATCGCCAGCATACCGTAGCTCTTCAAAATAGTGTCTAAAAGTTTAATAAAGTGATCACATCAAACGTTGCAAAAAATTGCAACGTTTTTGGGCCCCGCATGACCTGATTGAGAAAATCCAATTTAGAAATTGAGCATCAGAAGTAATAAATTAAAAGAAAAGTATGGGAATTTTTTTTTTTCCCATAATCATACTTATCTAGGTGGATGCTGCATCTGTCCCCCACCATCTCTGCACTGAGAACCGAGCCATCGAACATTGCCAATGGCTCGGTTCTCTCAGCTCCCCAAGCCTGGCAATCAGCAGCTCTCCTTCTCTGCTCCTATGCGCTCACTGGAGCACTGAGCTGTGAAGGGGCGGAGAGTGGCCATCTCAGTGGCTCGCTGAAAGGCTGAGATGGCCATCAGTCCAGGCACCTGACAGATTCAGACTCCCAAAGTTGGGATGACGCGGTGCCTGGACTGATCTGTGGGACGTCAGTGGAGAGTGGACTACAGACCGCTCTCTGCTGAAAACGGGTCACAGGAGTGCAAAACGAACTGCACTCCTGTGACCCATAGGAGAAGCCCAGCCTAACGAGCTCAGGTTGGACTTCTCCTTTAAGAGCAGTTATATCAAGGTGAATGTATTATACATAACTGTGACATAACATACAACATGTCATTTTATTTTAAACCGCAGGGCACTGTGATAGGAATGGATTGCTTATTGTGATGGCATTTTACTGGATACTGTGGCTTTAATATTTTTTTTTTTAAATGAAAATAGCACCAATATCTAGTAATATATTTACATTTATATGTACTTTATTTATTTTATAGCTGCCTATGCATGGTACATTTTTATGTATTTGTACACAAAGGGTACAGGTCTTCAAGAAAGATACTAAAAACTAAACACATCCCTAACACAGATCATAACAAACCACAACATGGTAACCTATATGAAATTGCTTGCAGTGCATTCGGAAAGTATTCACATCGCTCCACTTTTTCCACATTCTGTCATGTTATTCCAAAATGGATTAAATTCATTATTTTCCTCAATATTTTAGAAACAATACCTAATAACGACAACATGAAAGAAGTTTGTTTGAAATCTTCGCAAATTTAATAAAAAAAAAAAAAACATGTACATAAGTATTCACAGCCTTTGCTTAATACTTTGTTGAAGAACCTTTAGCACCAATTACAGCCTCAAGTCTTTTTTGAGTATGATGCTACAAGCTGGGCACACCTACAGTGCCTTACTTAAATGTATTTTATTGGGATTTTATGTGATAGACCAACACAAAGTGGCACATAATTGTGAAGTGGAAGGAAAATTATATGATGTTTTTCCACACTTTACAAATAAATATGTGAAAAGTGTGGTGTGCATTTGTATTCAGCCCCCCTTTACTCTGATGCCCCTAATTAATCTAGTGGAATCAATTGCCTTCAGAAGTCACCTGATTAGTAAATAGAGTCCACCTGTGTGTAATTTAATCTCATTATAAATACAGCTGTTCTGTGAAGCCCTCAGAGGCTTGTTAGAGAACCTTACTGAACAAACAGAATCATGAAGGCCAAGGAATACACCAGACAGTTTGTTTTAATAAAAACTATCCAATTTCAGTTATCAGGATGTGACACTGTATACTGCAGTCTATGCACCCACAGCCCCGTCCTGTGGTGGTTTATTTCTGTTAGTATTTTCTGTCCTCTAGACAGGACGCTTGCCATTCAGGGCAGAGTTCAATATTTGTTTCATTAGGCCAGAGAATTTGTATTAAGTGTGCCCATGCTGACCTGCGTCCACAGTCAAAAGCACCTTCGATGGGCACAAGATATTAACTTTGCCTCCAAATTCTCCAGATCTCAGTCCAATCGAACATCCATTGGATATACTGGAAAAATAAGTCAGATCCATGGCAGCCCCACCCCGCAACTTACAGGACTTAAAAGATCTGTTACTGATGGCTTGGTGCCAGATACAACAGCATACCTTCAGAGGTCTAGTAGAATCCATGCCTCAACAGGTTATGGTCAGTGGTCATACATGTATGAGTGATCAGTGTATGTTCTTATTTGTTCTTGTCAATTGGAATTGTGCAGTTACATGTAATGTACATGCATGTAATGTTATAACAACTACAGCTCATAATAATACTACTGATGTCATTCTGCCCACTGCCTTTCAATGCACCCCCAGCCCCACTGACCACCAATGTACCCCTCCAGCCGTCAGTGACCTTTGTTCTGTGCTACATAGGCCTGGTCCCTGCAATATATACACAATGTTGTGTGTTACATAGACCTGATGTTATGCTTATAACAGTTATCTGTTTCTGTGTAGTTGGCAAATATTTAATGAAGTCCTTCTTTAAAGTGGATGTAAACCCTCACATATACTCAGTGAAGTGAACAGTTGCAGATGATACACAGAGATGAAACAAATCTCAGTACATAAGTTTTACAGGCATATCTGCTGTCTTCAGCTTTATATATTCTTTAGAAAGTGCACATCGTGTTGGAGATTTTCTCTTCCTGTTCAGCACTGGGAGTGGATTTTTGGCAAAATAATCCTGAAAATTCTAAAGTTGAGAGGGATCCTTCTGAGGACTGACATTAAAGTGGAGCTCCACCCAAAAGGGGAAGCTCCGCTTGTTTGCATCCTCCCCCTCTCCACTGCCACATTTGGCACTTTTTTGGGGGGCGGGTATCTGGTTTTGACAGGTAACCGCTCCCACTTCTGGGTAAGAAATGTACATTTCCAGCCCCATCTTCTTCCCCCCCCCGCTGCCTTCTGGGACAAACAGAGGTACCAGAAGATGGCAGGACCATTCAGAAAGCGCATTGTGACTTACGCACGCGCAGCAGTAAACAGGCTGTGAAGCCGCAAAGCTTCACTTCCTATTTCCCTTACTACAAATGCCGGTGCCTGCACCCGAAGCCAATTGACAAATTGACTGACATCGCTGGATCCTGGACAGGTAAATGCCCTTATGTTTAAAGTCAGCAGCTACAGTATGTGTAGCTGCTGACTTAATTTAGAGCTCCTCTTTAGGGTGATGTTAGGGTGATGTTAAACCCTCATTTTGTAAGCACTTTCAGCAGCCTGTTTAATCACTTATGAATTATGCAGCTTCTTTGTCTCTTAATTCTAGCCTTTTTTCCAGTGTAAGCTGTTGCCACGACCACTGCCCCATGTTTTCTGTTTTAGGGTGCCTTCTTCCTCATGCAGCATCCTATGGATTCACTCTTGCATACAGGGACTAGAGTTGTGTCTCCTTGCTCTGTGTGTTTCAACAGAAACACACAGCAATGTAGCCTGGGATGACAAGGCACTTCCCTGCTCATCCTTTCTTAAAGCCAACTGAATGACTGGAGACTGCATTGCCTGCTGTTAACTCTTTCCAGTGAAGATCAGACGTTCAGGAAAGCAGCACTAAGAGAACAGGAGCCCACAGCCTTGGAAGTTGTAAAAGTGCTGGAGTAAGAAAGTTAACAAATAGTTTAGAGGGAATGTTTATTTTATTTTGCTCAATGTGTTAAGCTAAAAAAAATACTGAGGTTTTAATACTACTATAAATTGGGCTCAGTGGTATGGATAACACCACGGGGTATGATACAAACAAAGACACAGCTGGATGAAGTGCATGGGATGTCATATACGAGCCTAAAAGGGCATTTCCACTTGCAGGCACAAGTGCATTTTGAGTTTGTGATGGACACAGACACATTGACCTAATGGTATGAAAACACGCACATACAAGAAACAACAGTAATGACTCTTAGGAGGTGTTAAGGGGTAACAAAATGTTTTATTCATCCCGCACATGGTCTCTTTTGCAATGGGATCATTGCCGTCAGTAACTCCTTCCTCATTAAAAATACAGTTTAGTAGACAATAAATGACATTACAAAATGCAATCAAGAATTTTGTGTCTCATTAACAAAATGCATGCCATTTTATGGTGCTGTTTAAAGTGGCATGGCACGGTTCTGTGCCAGTGGGTTTTATTTGGAAAATCTGGTCATCTTATAAATATTTTAATATGACATTTTTATTTGGGAGTGACATCTTAAAATGATCTAATGAATGTGGAATTGTTTGTTTGCTAGTATCAGATTATGCTGGTAATTATTTGGGGTTTGGAGTCTACATCATTGTGCAGCCTTGAGATTTTCTATTGTTATAGTATTAGTTTCCTCATACCTCTCTAACCTGCATTATTCACCTGGTAGAAATGTGAACATAAACATAGTCATTTTTGCAAAACTATACGTGTAAAAGAGGGTGAGGACACCATCTGTGGTGCACAATGGACCCAGAGCACCTCTTTGTTGTCCTTT
Organism: Aquarana catesbeiana; assembly: GCF_042186555.1. NCBI lineage: Eukaryota > Metazoa > Chordata > Amphibia > Anura > Ranidae > Aquarana > Aquarana catesbeiana. Next base: position 102,528,205 of record NC_133336.1, on the reverse strand, counting down.
AGTTTGAACCCTATAATAGATGACAGAGTCCAAGCTCACCACCACTGATCATATGTAATGCTTAGAAGAATCCATCAGAAAACCAAGTGTCTACTCTGCTACTTTTAACTGTCAGGGATTATTCTTCCTGGTCTAACTGATAACCACAGTTCACTTCTCTGGGTAAGAACATCCCACCTCAGAGGACCGATAGAACTGTTCAGTTCCTCTCAACTTTTTGAGCTGAGAATGGGGGATACTATTTACCATAAAGTAGCACACCTCTGCCGTGCCTCAATTACACCGGTAGTGAGGAAAGACTATGCAAAAAATCATTGGTTGGGACCACAAGTGCATTTTTTTCCATCAACACTTCCTTTACATTGGCTTTTAAAAATACAAAATGTAATCATTTAAATGTTTGCAGAAAGGTTTGTACAGTAGAACATTATTGATAGTTACATTTTTAATAGGGGTCTATATATTAAACCAAAGGGAGAGACAGGCAAGGAGGAAGGAGGAGCAGAGGGATTTGGCTTCTAATGAGGAACCATGATGACCAATTTCTTATATTATAATGACTAGTTAGTTTTCAACTGTTACAGGCCCACCCTTCTTATATACAGTACTAGTTCTATGTTTTCTTGACAGGCATGCCTTTATACTTCACATTGCATATAGCATCTAATTACACACATGGGGGGGGGGGCACCCAGCACTTATATGGTCCTCCCCAAATCTGCACCTGAACTTGGCTGGGACTGTTGCTGGGAGGGGGGCCTACAGACTGCTGGAGAAAGACTAACAGGAATAAAGGAAAAAAAAAAAACTGCTTACTGGATACTCTCCAATTTACCAAACAGGGAACACATGTAAGTGGTCCTCTTTATTCATTCCCTGATTGGCCAGGTGTAGTTTACTGTATGCAGCTATCTCATCTGAAACATTTCTCCTAAATAAGCGACATATCTCAAAATGTCATTACAGCACTTCTGAGACCCACCGCCCTTGCAGAGCTAACTTCTTCTATAACAGGCGTCTCCAAACTTTCTACACAAAGGGTATCAGTAAACAATACCCCATCATTGTTTTAGTGTCTTATTCTTGGTATAAGAGGGAGGAATAATGCCCCATCATTGATGTCAGTGGGATGAATGGTGCCCATCATAGTCAGATAGTTAGTCTGGTTGAAAAAAAGACACAAGTCCACTGTTGATCCAGAGGAAGACCAAAAAAATACAGCAAAGCATGACCCAATATGCTCCAGCAGGGGAAAGACTTCCTTCTTGATCCACCGAGAGGCAACTGGATATTTCCTGGATCAACTTTACCTATAAATGTTAGTATCCAGTTATATTAGGTACATTTAGGAAAGAATCCAGGCCTTTTTTTCAAGCAATCTACTGAGCTGGACATAACTACCTCTGGAGGGAGTCTAGTCCACATTTTCACAGCTCTTACTGTGTAGAGGCCTTTCTGTATTTGGAGATTAAATTTCATTTCCTAAAGGGGCAAAGAGTCCCCCCTTGTCCTCTGTGATGACCCTAAAGTAAATAAATCAACACCAAGTTCACTATATGCACCACTTATGCATTTGTACATGTTGATCATATCCCCCCTACTCTCCTCTTCTCAAGAGACAGTAAATTGAGTTCCTCTAATCTTTCCTCATAGCTGAGCTCCTCCATACTTGTTATCAGTTTGGTTGCCCTTTTCTGCACTTTTTTTCCAGTTCCCAGATATCCTTTTTGTGAACTGGTGCCCAAAACTGCATATTCCAGAGATCTTACTAATGTACAGGGGTAAAATTATCTCTCGCTCTCTGGAGTCCATACCTCTCAATACAAAAAAGAAATGTGCTCGCTTTGGAAACCACAGCTTGGCATTGCATGCTATTGCGCTTATGATCTACCAGAACACCCAGATCCTTCTCCACCATTGATTTCCCCAGTTGTACTCCCCCTAGAATGTATGATGCATGCATATTCGTAGCCCCCAAGTGTATACCTTTACATTTCAATGTAATTTATCATTTGTGTCATCTGGAGGAAAAGATTCCCAAGGGCTGGATACAGACAAGCAAAGGGCCACATCTGGCCCCAGGCCACAGTCTGGAGACCACTGCACTATGGGAACTCTTAGTACATGACCACACAAGAGACAATATTTAGCCATTCCACTGTTATTTTATAAATTCTTAATGCTGGAATGTGACCTTGTCCCATGAATTATATTAGCTCACAGATGTTGGATTGTGCACCTCAACACACAAAGTTGAATTACCTTTCTTCTTGAGTGTGCTGAATTCTGATAGTAGATATTATCAAAGTATGCTAATATTTTTCAAAAATCAGGTTTGTAAATTGTGGTTTGTACACATATACAACTGTGGACAAAATGTGTTACTACCTTTTCACTAAAAAAACAAAAACCCATAATTTTATATGAAATTACTTGAAACTGACAAAAGTAATTAGCAACCATCATTGCTTATTTATGCATATTTAATAAAAAACAGACTTTAAAAAAAATATATTTTGTTGAATTAAAAACAAACTAAAGAAAATGGCATGGAGGAAAATGATTAGACCCTTAAGCCAATATTTTGTTGCACAATTTAAGAAAAAAACACTGCAAACAAGTGATTTCTGTAGATCTCTGTAATGCCGCATACACACGAGCGGACTTTCTATCCTACTTGGTCCGGCACACTTTCCGACGGACTTTGTCCGCCAGGTGCGCCGGACTTTAAAACGGACGGACTTGCCCACACACGCCGGGACTTTCCGGCGGGCTAAGTCCGCCCGTCTTTCCGACGGACTTTCGCCGGAGTTCCGGCGGACTTTCAGAATGAACGGACTTGCCCACACACGGACAAGTCCGTTCATTTTGAACGTGACTCAGGTGCGACGGGACTAGAAAAGGATGTCAATCTTGCCGCTTTTATCGGCGAGATTGACACCTTACTAGCCCCGTCGCGGGGCATACCAGGCCCTTAGGTCTGGTATGGATTATAAAGGGGAACCCCGCTACGCCGAAAAAACGGCGTGGGGTCCCCCTAAAATCCATACCAGACCCCGATCCGAGCACGCAGCCTGGCCGGTCAGGAAAGGGGGTGGGGACGAGCGAGCGCCCCCCCCCCTCCTGAACCGTACCAGGCCGCATGCCCTCAACATGGGGGTGGGTGCTTTGGGGGAGGGGGGCGCCCTGCGCCCCCCCCCAAAGCACCTTGTCCCCATGTTGATGAGGACAAGGGCCTCTTCCCGACAACCCTGGCCGTTGGTTGTCGGGGTCTGCGGGCGGGGGCTTATCGGAATCTGGGAGCCCCCTTTAATAAGGGGGCCCCCAGATCCCGGCCCCCCACCCTATGTAAATGAGTATGGGGTACATGGTACCCCTACCCATTTACCTAGGAAAAAAGTGTAAGTAATAAAACACACTACACAGGTTTTTAAAATATTTTATTAAACAGCTCCGGGGGGGGATCTTCCTCCGGCTTCGGGGGTCTTCTTCCGGCTTCGGGGGTCCCTCCGCTTCATCTTCTCCCGGCGTCCGGTTGGTTCTTCTCCCGGTGTTCCAGTTCTTCGGCCGGCTCCTCTGCTGTCTTCAGGTAGCTCTCTTGCCAGCAGAGGTCCGGACTTCTGGGCTTCTGGGCTTCTTCTCTTCTCTTCTCCAGATGTTGACACGACGCTCTCTCCGGCTGGACTGCTCTCCGAGGGCTGCGTTGTGACTTATATAGGCGGAGACCCCGCCCCCTTTTGATGTCACAGTCCCTGGGCATGCTGGGACTGTGACGTTTTAGGGGGCGTGGTCAACATCACCCTCAACATCCAAAGCACCCACCCCCCATGTTGAGGGCATGCGGCCTGGTACGGTTCAGGAGGGGGGGGGGGCGCTCGCTCGTCCCCACCCCCTTTCCTGACCGGCCAGGCTGCGTGCTCGGATCGGGGTCTGGTATGGATTTTAGGGGGGACCCCACGCCGTTTTTTTCGGCGTAGGGGCTTCCCTTTATAATCCATACCAGACCTAAGGGCCTGGTATGCCCCGCGCTCGCCGCAATAGGAAAATGTGTTTTACCTATTGCAGCGAGCGTGAGATGCAATACCCTGCCCTCGTGTTGTATCTGGTCCGTCGGACCAGCCTACACACGAGTGGGCTTTCCGTCGGACCAGCACACACACGAGCGGACTTTCCGCCCGAAACTGAGTCCGGCGGAAAGATTTAGAACTTTCTTCAAATCTAGGTCCGGCGGGCTTTTGGGAAAAAGTCCGCCGGAAAAGTCCGCCGGTGCCTACACACGGGCGGATTGTCCGGCACACTCTGGTCCGCCGGACCAAGTATGCCGGAAAGTCCGACCGTGTGTACGCGGCATAAGACTTTTGTACCTGCCAACAGGTAGTTTGGCCCACTCTTCTTGAGCAAACTGCTCCAGCTATCTCATAATTATACTGGACAGAATGTTCCTCTCCAGATTTTGTTGATAGACTTGAGATTTTTTTTCTTTAGTTCTGCACAGATTCAAGGCACCCTGTGCCAGATGCAGAAAAGCAGCACCAACACATAGGTACACAAAACAGGTATGTGTTAGCAGTCAGAGGTAATGGCTCACATCTCTGGATTTTCTGATCATTTTCACTGATGTTTGCCTGTTTTTATATATTTTTCAATATGTGCTTTGTTTGAATTGCCCAGATTTCAGCATTTTAACAGCATATGATTATTATATTTACTTGCAATGCTTCTTTAGGGTCTAAGGGTAAGTATGCCACCCATGTCCTGTTCATGTGGGCTTATTTAATAGACCAGCTACAGCATGAAAAGCTGTATCTGCATAAAGGATCAGTCAGGAATCTGAAATACATAGACAGTTACTTGCTGCATGTGGCTCTAAACCTCAAGAGTAATACATAACACTATTATAGACTTAGCCTAATTGTATAAATGGATCCAAAGAAACCTTTTATATTCTTTCCTGTGGTCTTTAAGCATTTAAATTGGTCTTTTTAGTTGTTAGATCCAGGACACCAATTAAAATTATTTACACGCTTATACAGATGTCTTGTTAATCTTCATAAAATGATTTCAAATGTAGTAGACATATGTTAGAGATGTTAGGTGGATAAGGGGCTATTTCACAATCCTAATTTTCTCATCTGTATGATCAAGAAGTCTTTCATGGTACTTTATGTGCCTAATGGAGATGTTTAGTAACAGCTATTCCTTTGTTCTTCTTTAATTTCTATTCCTGTCTAAGGATTACTTTTACTTTTATGCCTTAATTAATAAAATGAAGGAACAAAATTGTTACTCCAAATGGTTGCACAAATCCACTCAGATACTTTGTACGGCACTGCCCTCCTTTTCTATTTAAATCAGGAAAAATAGTCCTGTTGTGATGCAGAGGGAGTGATGATCTCACCTCTGTTTTAATGTAAATTGTTAGACAGGGTAAATTTGTTTTTTTTTATATAATTTTTTATGTTTTTTGCAGGGAAGTGTGCTGGGAAATTCTTGTCTGTTTGTGATCTCACTGAAAAAACTTCTCATGTCACCTATGGTAATGTGTGATCATTAGCTCTTCTGATTTCTTTTATGGAGGTGGATGTGTATTATAAGATGATCCTCAACCCTACAACACATTAGGTGCCTGATAGCTGAAAAGAACACGGGCTGATAATTAGGGATGAGCCCACATTTGGAGTAGAACGCAAGTTCGACTTGAACATCGGGTGTTCGTTTGTTCTAAAACGAACCGAACATATGGGGCATTTGCAGGAAATTTGCGGGGGCACCGCGGAACGCCCTATAATGCACTGCGAGATCGCAGTGCATTGCTGTATGATGATTGGCCAAAGCATGCACCTGACTTGCATGCTTTGGCCAATCACAGCGTGCTCTGCTGAGAGCGCCATAATTGGCCAAAGGCAGGGTACCTTTGGCCAATCATGGCTCAGAGGGACAAAGTCCACACCCCACACTATATAAGGCTGCTTACATAGCGGCCCTGTATAGTATGTGGAGATAGATTGAGCTAGATTAGGCAGGCAGGTTAATTAGTGGCAGCGTATTTGATATTTATTTACAGTCTAATATATATATATATATATATATATATATATATATATACACACAGTGGGGACGGAAAGTATTCAGACCCCCTTAAATTTCTATCTCTTTGTTATATTGCAGACATTTGCTAAAATCATTTAAGTTCATTTTTTTTTCCTAATTACTGTACACTCAGCACCCCATATTGACAGAAAAACACAGAATTGTTGACATTTTTGCAGATTTATTAAAAAAAGAAAAACTAAAATATCACATGGTCCTAAGTATTCAGACCCTTTGCTGTGACTCATATATTTAACTCAGGTGCTGCCCATTTCTTCTGATCATCCTTGAGATGGTTCTACACCTTCATTTGAGTCCAGTTGTGTTTGATTATACTGATTGGACTTGGACTGACCACACACCAGTTTATATAAGACCTTACAGCTCACAGTGCATGTCAAATGAGAATCATGAGGTCAAAAGGAACTGCCTGAAGAGCTCAGAGACAGAATTGTAGCAAGGCACAGATCTGGCCAGGGTTATGAAAACATTTCTGCTGCACTTAAGGTTCCTAAGAGCACAGTGGCCTCCATAATCCTTAAATGGAAGACGTTTGGGATGACCAGAACCCTTCCTAGAGCTGGCCGTCTGGCCAAACTGAGCTATCGGGGGAGAAGAGCCTTGGTGAGAGAGGTAAAGAAGAACCCAAAGATCACTGTGGCTGAGCTCCAGAGATGCAGTCGGGAGATGGGAGAAAGTTGTAGACAGCCAGATACACACATTGATGTAGAGAGGTCCAAGGTTCAAAAGAGGAAAGACCCTGGTGATATTCCACAATAGCAGCAATGATATGTAGTTGAACAGGCAAATATTACTTTGACTAAATAAGTAAATAAGTAAATCAGTGTGCCCCTGGGAGACAGCCGGGTGCTGTACAGTACAATGTGTGTATCTGGCTGTTACTATTTTCGGATATTTGATGTATATTTGCCCCTGCTAAAGCTATCTATATAAAACGAAACATTTGTTATAAGTATTCCGCACTATTGGAAACTTCCCGGTGGCTATGAATTTGTACATGAGGCTCACTTCCTTGAAGATAGTGAGATTCGTTTTTGTCCCTTCTTTGTTACAATTTTGAACCTCGTTTGTGTCCTGAAGAAGCCTCACAGCGCAACGCGTAGACGCATGACGCATAAGGGCTCAATGTACAAATGTATCATTTGATTCATGTTTTTATCTTTCTTTTTTGAACACTCTTCATGGATTATTGTATGTATTTTTTTCAATAAATATTTTTTGATTTAATAATAATTGTTTTACCTTCTCCATTGTTTTCATGCCTACAAAGTCCGAATTTTTGGTTACTATCTTACTTAGTATCCCCTTTTTCGCATTCCATGGGGGAACATGCATATTGCCGTGGCTGCATAGGGGCCCCCGTCAGTGACTGGAGACACTGCAAAGGAGGTTCAGGTTATAAAATTAATAGAATCAATTGACACGTACAGATTACAGTGAAAGCAATGGGAAAAAGTAATAGAAGCAACAGTAGCTATGTTTTTTTAATTGGGAGCCATCATATTTTACCATCATTTTGTATTACAAGTGCTTTTTACAACTATGAAACGATCAACATGATCACTAACTTCAAAGAGTAACTCCACTTTTGTTGATAATACAAACTGCCCTGGGTGATCAATGTATATTGCATGGATTTAACAAAGTAGCAGATTCCTACTGATTGTTGCTATGAAGAAATAGCCCTTTGTTACACCAGACTGATCACATACTCACTCTGAATGGGAGGGTCAGTTTCGATAATATTCAGTTGATGCAATTTCTGGGTTCAAATGAGGAAAGCTGCAGTGTCTGCATCCCTTTAGAAGTGATTAAGACTTTGGGTGTATCTTACCAGAGCCTAGAATTCTATTGCAGTGGTTATTTAAAACAGCCTCTCTTAACTGGGGTGCCACCTGAGGTCATCAGGATTGCCATGGCATCCTGGCTAAGAAAGGCTGCCGGATCAGAGCTGAGCTCCTGCACCTCTGCCAAACGGTACTTGGAAGAACAGCAGCTGATGAGGACAGAGAAGTGAAGAGCAGAGGAAGGGGGTAGCAGCTTCCTGAGTCTGGACCTCTTCATCTCCCATAACAGTGCAATACCCAGAAGGAACAGCAATGCAGATTTTAAATAGACTGTGTGTATGCATAACCCAGGCATCTCTAAAGGGGGAGCAGTTGGGGGTGGTAAAAACATGGCTCAACCATGCAGTTTTACTGCCCTCACCTTATGTGTGAGTGAACCCTTGGTTCACATCTGTGTGGCTGCATGCTGCATGTAAGGCAGCCCATTCATTTCAATAAGCTACCCTAGCTGCAGAAATGCAGGGTAAGAAGTCCCTGACCCATTTTTTTAAAATCACACTGCACCAAAATAGCACTGTATTTGCCAATGTGTGGGGGGTACTATTAACAATTAAAGGCACCCCTGCTCATCTGCTAAAGAGCAGCATGTTTGTCTGCATGTTAGGAATGCACATGATTTTGCGCACGTTGCCAACATGCAGTAATGCGATCCAAGTCTTAGACTAGGGTGCCCTGACTGGAAAAAGGTTGAGAAACACTGGTCTAAAATCTGCCTTATCTTTTTTTTTTTTTTAACAAGGTTGGTCTTAATTTGAGAAAAATGAAGCGTAGTACATTGCAAGTCACAAAACTAGTACAGTGGATACATAAATGGAGGGATAACATAGATGCAGTACACAATATTCAAGGTAACAATAGGATATTGTAGGTATACAATACTCAGGCCAGGGGGGAAGAGCTGTCACCCACATAATAACCTAAGAAATGGGAAGGGAAGGGGGTAAAAAAAGGGGGGGGGGGAGATTTGCCTTATCTTAGAGTAGACTTGTGAGAAAATCTATGAGCCAACTACACAAGCAGGAAATTACATTTTGGGATTAGTTCTGTATCCCAACTGTGTACAGAAGGCCTCCAGGTTGCCATATTGCATTGAATTTTGCCAATGACAGCGCTGCAGATTGAAAAGGAACGGTCATTTTAAAAACCATTAAATTACAACATGGCTTGTGTAGCAATTGCATATGCTATATTTTTTTCCACAAATATATAATATAGTACTGTAGTTTATGTTTTTTTTGCTTAATTTGTTACGTAAAATAACACATTTTCATGTTTCTCCTAGGATGAACCGCTTGGTTTATACATTGGGACCAATGTTCCTTCTCTTTGGACTCCTATTACCCAATACTGAAGGGAATAAAAAGGTTCGTGGATCCCAAGGGGCCATCCCTCCACCAGACAAAGGGCAGGCAAATGACTCTGAACAAAGTCAGACACATCCAGGCAATCGAAATGGAGGAAAAGGTAAAGGACAAGCTCTAGTGGCTGAGGAGGTGCTGGAGTCCAGTCAGGAAGCTCTGCATGTTACTGAGAGAAAGTATCTGAAGAGGGACTGGTGCAAGACACAGCCACTCAAGCAAACAATTCACGAGGAGGGATGTATCAAACGTACCATCCTCAACAGATTCTGCTATGGGCAATGCAATTCCTTTTACATCCCTAGGCACATTCGCCGCGAGGAGGGATCCTTTCAATCCTGCTCTTTCTGTAAGCCTAAAAAATTCACCAATATGGTGGTCACACTCAACTGCCCGGAATTACAACCACCCATAAAGAAGAAAAGAATTACACGTGTCAAACAGTGTCGCTGTATCTCCATAGATCTGGACTAGATATGACCTGGTTCCTCCAATGCTTGGGACATCACTGACTTTAAAGATGCTAGTGGCCTGTATGTGGAGAACATGTCATGTTTATCAAATTATGGACATCTGTTAAGACAGCTGGTCTCCGTGCTACTTAAACCTGTTACTCTGCTATGTAAAATATCCACCTTGCTACAGACTATGAACTAAATGCTCCTTTAATGCACAAAGTGCATCCTTATTCGGAGTATACAAGCCCCTTAGTGCAAATTGCCATGTATACATTGTGTATATATTATTTATTCACACTTAAATGTTTGTGATACACCTAAGAGGGCCACAGTACCTAGACTGTTTCCATCTGCCAAAGTTAGTTTCTGAATGATCTGCATGGATAAACCGGTGATGCATTTCAAATTACACCATATATTGAGGCATAATTACATTACATGTAATAAACATTGATGAAATTGGTCATCTTTAAAGCAGCTAAAATATATATTTTTTCATGACAATGAACAGAAACAGACAGGATTGCAAGATTCCATACTTTATATTGGATAACAACATTACTGTACTCAAAGTAGCTTTGTGAACAAGAAAAAAAATGGCAGTATCGACTGTCTTATTTTACTAATGTATTCCTGTGCACATCTTTCAAACACCCCAATTTTATGATCTTGAAATAGTTAAAGGGAATTTTGCAACTGGATCATTCTGATTTGCCATGCAGCGGCTCTAGATGAAAACCAGCATCATAAATCAGCCATGCCATTATTATGGCATTATATAGCCATGTCTGCTGAGGCTGTGGGAACCACTATTGCCAGACTGAAGCTAAACGGGTTCACTTACAATTCTGTTAAAAGTTTACCAAATAAATCTGAGTTGCAACCTAACAAATGTAATTTTTTAAGGTCTAGTACACCCAATGAATGGGCGGCCTTGAAGCAACATTCTTGTTTTAAATGTACCGCAACAGTCCTCCCTCTAGTCAATAGGCCCTCAAAGGCATACAAATCTGACCCTGGATTTAACAGTAATGACATCTTTGTGCTTAAAGAAACTGATACAGAGTGGGAGAATGTTTCATTTTATTCTATATTGGGACAAGCATAATTCATCTCCAAAAAGATTTAATGGGTTGAGTTGGGAACCCCTGGCCTGTAGAACTGTAGACCCTGTAATAGGCCTTCATACACAGGATTGCAAGCAGCCAATGTACTTCTGATTGTGTTTACCTAATTTGTAGATTGCACCCCCTGACTGGCAAAGGTAAATAGCTGTCTTTACTTGCCAGCCTTAACAAACAGATATCTGTACAGTCAACCAAAGCTCTAGTAACTATTACAATGTCTGAGTCAGAGTGATATCTGAAGGGTTTCTACAGCTGAGCCTTGCACGGCAAAACATTTACAGTACAACCTATAAAGTTAATCTGTTTTATGTGCTGTAATCGGAAGGTATTAGAATATGGTACTTGTAATATTACATACCACTGTGTGTACCATAACCAGAGACAGTTAAAAGATCTGCCAGTGTAGACCAGATTTAAGCATCCCCTAAAGGAGATGAAGTTGTTTTATTGGCCTCTTCTCAAGCTCCCCACTTGGACTGGCCAGATGTTGTGTTCCCTTTGATCTGAACAACACATCAGGGCTCAGACAATAAGATTGTTTTACAATTTATTATGCCTTTGATTCTTGCACACTGATGAGTTTTAAATTTGTTACCCAACGCGCTGGCCGCACGAGGAGGGACCACAGAGGGAAAAGAAGCCTGGAGGCAACAGGCAAAGGTGTCTCTGATTTCAAACTCTGACTTGAAGGACAAATCAAAAGCAAGACTGAATAGGATTTCACATGACGGCTGCTTTTCCCCAACTACAAACATATTCAAAGCTAGACATACAAGGGCAAGTGAACTATTTATATAACCAACATGAAATTTACTGAATATGGTTGCTTGCCTTTAAACAACACAGCTGAAGCATAAGAAATATTTGATTTGTGAATGAAATCACTTAAAAGTGCTTTTAATGCAAAAATGTTTTTATTTTGTCCGTTTGTATTGTTGCCTTTGTTCCAACTGGGGAGATTGCCCTGGTCCTTGATCCTAGTGACCACTGTCCCAAGTACAGAGAGTAATGGGAAATTCAACATTTTTGATCGTCTTAAGAACAGGACGTATGGGGAAAAAGGAGCTAAGATGGGATTTTTCTTTATTTTTATATATCTTCTCTTCTTCTTGCTTCTTGTTGAGTCTCTTGCACAGGAATACAAAGGAAAGAAAACCTACAATGAGATATATATATGAGAGATCCACATATATAGGCTGTGACTGATTACCTCTACTTCTGAAAATGCTAGTTCCTTCACTAGTATCCTGAACTAACAGCTTCAGGACTTTGAGATGCCAATTCACAGATGTACAGCTCAAGTGTTCCGATTTTACTCTTAAATAGCTTTTTCAGAAAAAAATATTAGCAATTGCAGCATCTGTTTGTCTCGGATGTCCTTTATTCACTTTTGTACTGTCCTACCTTTTAAAATGGTTACGAGGTGGACAGTTATTTGTTCAGTGCAGTTTATAAACAGCACTGGATAAAGCACTATCGGGCCAACATTTTACTCAATAATGTTGGTGAACTGAGGCATCCTTGGATGGCTCTGTTAACAGCCACTGTACAGAGCAAATCCAATTGACTGCAGCTGACCCCTGCCAGCTCTAAGACCGAAAAACTGAGTGATCACATGACCACTGATCACTCAGTTCTCGATGTTCAGTGAGCAGAGAGTGGTGCTGGGCTGGGGACAGGAGCAGCTGCTCAGGCTTTTAGTGGCGCATTGATAGGCTGAGCCAGCAGCAGCTCAATAATGTTGGGATCCCCGCAGAGCCTGGACCGGCTCTGTGATGCCATCTGAATCCAGTTCACAGGAGAGTAAAAGTGTACTTTTGTGACCCACGGGAGAAGTATAGTAAAAAGGTTTGGCCATACTTCTCCTTTAACCCTTTCACACCCTCGTATCCTACACTGCTGATCTCCACACGCTATGTGACCTATATATTAACCCTTCACCTCTTATCTTGCACATCTGTACATTAACCCCTTCATTTGTATTCCTCCCCTGTATGTGACCTAATTAAGAAAGTGAAGTTACACTTTAATGTCTTATACGGTTTTAAAATAGAAAAAAAAAAGCTAAGGTGGTACATTTAATACTTTACCCACTTTTCTTTAAATAGTAAAATTGTTAATGTAGCCCAGTTGCTAACAGCTTAGAGTTGTTTTTTATATACTCTTTTCTATCCCCCCCAAATTCTTTATCAATATACCAAGGTACAGAGGGTATACATAATAAAAGAAAAGAGGGAGACAACACAGAATCATACAAATGCTTCTTGATAGGAGCATTAAGAAGGCAGGTATCACAACATTAAAGCCAATACTAAAAACATTTAATGGCTGCACCTGTATAAAAGGGTGTAAAAGACCACTGCATACAGCATTGTCCCTATAGCAGCCTAAACACAAGTCAAATTCAGGAAATTAAAAAAAAAAAAAAAAGGGAGGGGGAAAAAAAGGAAGGAGATGCCCAGTCCTTTCACCTCTTGAAGGGATCATGGTTGAGCTTAGGCCATCTGCAGTTGTGATTTGTAATTGGAGGAATACACAAATTCATGCCAGGAGAACAATTTTTTTTTCAAGAATTTGTCATGTAGACCCTTCTCTGTCGTGATCAGGTCCTCCGCCTCATTCATTTTCAGAATGTTAAACAAGCAAATGGTGATTGAGGGAGCTTGGTGCGGTTTCCAGAAAATTGCAATACAGCTTTTTGCTGCACTCATTAGTGCTTGGGAATGTGTGATGCTGCAACAGAAAAAAAAGGCAAGGTCCTGCAGGATACTCTTTTCTATTCTTAAAGCGGCAGTAAACCCGCAGATTTAAAAAAAAAAAAAACTGTAAGGCAAAAGGCATAATGAGCTAGTATGCGCCGCTTACTAACTCATTATGAAATACCTTAGAACGAGGCGTCGGCGGGTGATCTCGGTCCATGCCGAGGGAGCGGACATTTTCCCTCGGCGTGTCTTCCAGGTATCGCAACACCGGCGCTGTGAGTGGCTGGAGCCGCGATGTCATCACTCCTGCGCATGTGCGTGGGAGACTTCTTTCCGGCAAGGTCCGGCGTCTGCCAGACCTTTTAGCCAGGAAACTCAGAGCGCTAAAGTCAGCGGCTGCATGCAAGGGGAATATTTTCTAAACCGTACAGGTTTAGGAGATATTCTTTTTACCTTATTATAGGCTTACCTGTAGGTCAAAGTGGTGTACAACCGCTTTAATGAATAAAACACTCACCTCATTTTTTACTGAATGACAAAAATGCTTACACGTTTGCAAACAGACATACTGCAGACTTTTTCCTAGTTCAGACCAACTTTGCTTTGACAGCACTTTCACACAAAGTAAGATCAGTAAGAGGTTTTAAGAGTTATATTATATACAGTAGCCCAGAATAACTTGCAAAACAGTGTAGTGAAGAATAAAACGGATAAGCTATATAAAAAGTCATACATACATACTATATATCAAATGCTGTGTTTTGTTAGTAGTCTTCCTTTAATATAACATGATTAGACATGATTCAGAGTCAAACATTTACCATAGCCATGGCAAAACTTTGCCTATTGTAGTATTTTTAACCCTGTTGACCTTGGGATGCCTGAGCTTGGCAGTTAAAATATCTTACAGCTTTGCCAACTTAGGGATTTTGCAATATTTGAACCGTCTGAGGCCTGATCACTGCATAACTCACCTTCCAAGCCTTAGAAGTCTTCCTACTTCTGTGATGAAGCAGTATATTAAGGGGAGGAAATTTAGAACCTCATAAAAACAAACAGCATGAAGCGGCAGACACACGAGAACAGGTTTTTATTAAAAGTGACGCTCAGCATATTTACATCTGTGTGCCATAAATACTGTGCTTTTTACAAGTTAAAAATATAAGTGTTACGTTAACCAAACATTTACAAAGAACATGGGCCCCGCTCTACATGAGTGACATCATTCGTTTACACATCGCATGTCTTTTTCACATTGCAGATACACAGTAGCCAATCAAATTACATTTTTTCAATATTTTCCATGTCACAAATCTTGGTGGACAAATATTTATTCTTTGTTCTCTAGCTATTACAATTTACCAGATCTTTCATCGAATCCAGATGTGCCATTTCCATTCCTTGTTCCAGTATAACAAATCTAGCCTAGAGTGTTACAATGCACTGGTGTGAGAATTAGGCCTCATTCACACAGGCATACACCCAGGTGAGGGCAGTGTTGCTTGCATCCCCATGCAGGCAGTCCCATTCATGTCAACTGGGATGCAGCGACTGCATGGACACAGATGCTGCTACCAATTTGACTTCTGTGTGGGTGTATAGCCTCAAACACAGACAGTTTGCATTCAGGGCTGTGCACCTGCACAGATGTCAAATTAGAAGCAGGGGCTGTGTCTGTGCAGCCACTGCATCAAAATTGACAGTAATAGGGATGCAAGCAACACCTGTGTGGGCAAACATGGTCCTTGCAGGGGTGTATGCTGCAGCATGTCTGTCTGAATGAGGCCTTGGGCTTTAAGAGAGAAGTAAACGATTTTCCCCCCCCAGTCATACTTACCTAGGTGGATGCAGCATCTGCCTCCCGGCGCCTCTATGCTGAGAACCGAGCGATCGAAAACCGCTGATCACTCGGTTTTCAGAGCTCCATGAGCAGAGAGCTGCGGACTGTCAGTCACAGCTCTCTGCTCTTCTCCCTCCTCGCACATGGGAGCGCTGAGCTGTGGAGGAGGCGGAGCAGCCATCTCAGCCTCCCAGAGGCTCGCTGATCCAGACTCCATGGTCGGAATGACGCGGTGCCTGGACTGATCCATGTGACGTCAGCAGAGAGCGGACTTCAGTCTTCTCTCTGCTGAAAACTGGTCACAGGAGTGCAAAACGAATTGCACTCCTGTGATCCATAGGAGAAGTCTAGCCAAATGAGCTTTGGCTGAACTTCTCCTTTAAGCTTTAAAAGCAGGGAGATAATGACAGAAAATTTCCATCAGAGGACTTACCAATTGAATTTAGTGGTACACAGATCCTTTATTTCTACAGAACACTTCCTATTAATGCTATATAGCCATATTATTAGATTATTTCCCTACAAAACCTATAGCTTAAAATTGAACTGCATTCAAATTTTTATAGAAAAAGTAGGAAAGGATCAGAAACTCATTCATGTATTTACGAATGGGGGGAAGCAATTCTTATTGCCCAGCTCCATCCAAATTGGAGGTCAGTTTTGTGTGGGCTCTTTTCAGGTGAGATACCTGGCCTTTATTATATTAAAGACACTACAATGGTATGATTTCTTCACTGTAGTTTGTTCCCCATCATAAGTTCATAGCAAAGGAATTCCTCTTTTGCAGTGGCCTTTCCATTAATTTTTTTCTAATGTATATATGTGACTTCTTTTATACAGCGATAACTGTGAAAGGTGGGAGGAGCTGAGAATTCTGGTGCAAAGAGTCTGATAGACTCATATGACTGAGTTAGCTAGCGACCATAAAAAAAAAAACGTAGGTGATTTTTATTGAAGGACAACATCAAAAAGTAATAATTGTGTTTTAAAATCTGCAGTAGTTAAATGTATGCCCTGCCATGCCAAGATATGCTAAAACTGACCCTTAAGTCTATTGTTGTACGTCATTTTATTAAGCCTTGGGTGCTATTTTGCACACCATAAAAGTGCCTTTTGCAGGTTGATAAATCAGAATCTAAAATGTGCAAAACCTCTAGCCTCCCAAGACCTGTTGCTCTGTTTTATCAGCAATCTTTTACACTTCATGCTCCTGCCTGTCAGGATGCACGCCACACTAATGCCAGTGGGGGATTTCCCAATACATAAACAGTGGAAGTGACAGATTGCCACGTGAACTTTACAGCAGTAAATCTTGAAGGCAGTGTCATAGGGAGTGTAATTTCACAAATGAGGTGCTTTAGGAGTAAAGAGGAAACTGTCAAGATAGATATCATTGAACCTGCCATTGCTGACTTGTCTTTAGAAGTGCTGCTTTGGAGAGGTCATCCTTATTCCTTCTTCACTACTTAGTCACGGGTGCGAAACAGATGTTGTCAGAGGCTCGCCAAGCTGTGAAAGGATGACAACTCCAGAACCTTCACCCTCAAAAATAAGTGATGGTGGAAGAAGTAGAATATCTTTGGTGCCTTGGAAAATGGATGACTACAAATACTGACTGACCAAGGAGTAGCAGTTTGTATTGTATGGAATTCTACAAAATAGCATCAAGGCTACCTATAATCTGAAAATTAGCTGGGTCATTTAAAATTACAATGAGATAAAATATAGGAATAAATTAATAGCAGCTCTAGCAAAAAATGTATCGGGCTACACATAAAATACACTAACAATGATAGCCGATAAGCAGATTACAAATTAATGATCTGAGATATAGATAATGTACCCAAGTAATACAACTTTTTTTTGTATGACTATTATAAAAGTAAAAAAAAGGGGCAGCATAAAACTAGTGTGGTATTTGACAGTGTTTTTAATAAACCAACACATCACTAAGGTTCTTTGGCTATAGCAGCAATTCCCAAGGTGCTCATCAGATATTTTGGTTCTAATTTTGCCCTTCATTCTTCAAAATAGTTGCTCACAAACATAGGTGCTGCTGAAAACTGATGACATAAATAAGGTGCGCTTGGGAAGAGTGAGATATTGTTCTTTGGGAAGATCAACCTTTTAAAAGTCCAGTAAAGAGACACTCAAATTTTTCTTTAGCTTCAAATATAAATGCATTTTTAAACCCCCCCCCCCCAAAAAAAAAAAAAAAATCAACATTTTTAAGTTTACAATTTTGTGTTAGGCCACAGGTTGGACACCCCTGACCTACATTTTTTAAAACATTTACATGGTGAAAAACTTTTAATTAAATCTGTACGTTGTTCTGGCTTTTTGTTTACATTCCCAGCACTGCCTGCTTATTTGCTGACCTTCAATCTAATAGGCAGCAATAGAAAGTGATAGGCTAAAAGTATTGCTAATGAAGAAGGTTACAATAGCTACTACATGTAGTTTAGGCATAAAAACCCTATGTACTATTTGCTTCAGAAAAAATTGGCAATATAAACAATTGTGTGCAGAAACATAGAGGTGACCGTATACCATGACTTTGCCAGAGACCCGTTGCTGTATGCAATGGCACTGAATAGACTTCAGAAACATTGAACATTTTCTCCTACACATGTAATGGGTGACAATATACAATGCTCCAGTATTATGGTGATATTACCACGCTACAAATTGGGGCTGAACGCACAGCTTTTACTTTCAGGTTCTGAGTGCATACTAAAGGCACAGGATGACACGCCAGAGGAGAATGTAATATTGGTAAAGAACGTGCTACACTGTGGGAGGGGGGAGCAGAGAGAGAGGTATTGCATGAGCCTTGAGGAAGAAAAGTGGTTTGCATGGGGGAGCAATCCAGGGCTGCCGACAGGAAACAGAAGGCTACCTTCTACAAAGGACTGCTGGGAGGAGGGAGTAAACACTGAGGAGGAGAGCAGAAAGAGCTTGAGCATATTCACTGAGGGTGCACAGCTGAATGGATTTAAGAAGTCTACAGTGCTAGACAAGAAAAAGGAAACAATATTTTATTTTTATAATATTCAGGATAACTTAAAGATCAGTAAATATATTTATTAAAGTTGAACTAAACTCTCCCAATCAACACTATTTTTAATCGTCATGCTGCTAGCATTAGTAACTTGTTTAAAACAAGTAAGAATGATATATTTTCCTATTTTCTTTTTACATTTCTTCATTTACTTTCTGGTTTCCAGGCCTAAGCAAATTATGGCATACATCCCAGGAGTCTCCAGGAGAGGAGGAGGGGCTTTCTCAGCTAAGCACACCCTCATGCCAGAGCTAACAGCAGATGGATTCTAGGAAGTAAATGAGAGGGGATGTTTTTCAAAGTGATGTCTTAGTGAAATAAAGCATGGAGAGTTTGCTTTGAATAATAAAAATGCATTAAATTGCATTTTCAGTTTGTGGTGGTCCATTTTAATTCCGATTTAAAGGGCTCCATATAAGCAGTATCAATTAGGATAATGCTTTTCCTCCATCCCTTCTTGGCTGTTCAGTTTACATTAAGCATAAATAAATCAAAAGGCTGCACAAAAGGCTAAGGCTCGGTTCACACTCCTGTAACTTAGGCAGGGCATACACGGCTTGAATCTCGGCAGGTTCAGCAGGAACTGTCCCAGATTCGGACCATGCATGGGTAAGCTGAATGTGCCAAGTTGATTGATCAACTTGAGTACAACCAGCATATCGTATTTTACCTGCGATTATCGCTAGCAACTGTTGAAGCCGCTAGCAATAATTACGGTCTTCGTCCAGCTTTCCTCGCTGGGTGAAGACAATGGCCCAGCAGAAGGGATTCCCGCATCAACACCGTCTGTGTAGATGGGGAAATTGAGCTGATTTAGATTGCAGGAAAGAAATTTGCTCCATATATGACTGGCCTTAGGATCCGACTTGTGAAACACAAAGTTGCAGGACATGTGAAATGCCATGCATCTCTGTGAGAGCCATTGCAACTGACACTACTGAAGGTGCTGTAACGTCAGAAAAGGTTCCTGCACTACTTTGATCTGACTTTGACATGACTTCAGTGCCAGAGAGTTTAAAAGTCTTATCAAAGTCAGACTCCAAAGTTGCACTGAAAATCATGCAACTTTGGAGTCAGCTAGTTTAGACAGAGCCTTAAGGTGTCCACAGAACTGAATGTAAAGGCCTCCATGCGAAGGCATGTCCGTTACTCTGGGAACATGATCACCTGAATATTGGAAGTGTAAGGAGGAGGGAGAAGCCAGCAGGAAGCTCTTGGTGCCAATTATCTTAGGGAGTAAAAATCATGACCAAGCAAGGTTTTCAAACATTTCCAAATGATCTTTTTCCCAAATGAGGGGGACTAGAATGTTTATAGTGTTGCTAAAGATAAACAAAAAAGCTAGATAGAGCTACTGTTATAAAGAGAATTCAAGTGTAGCTAAACCCTAACTGGATGACTTTTAAAAGCACTGTGCATCAAAGAAATTTCAGTTTTGACTTTTTTTCATACCGTATATACGCGAGTATAAGTCGACCCGAATATGAGCCGAGGCACCTAATTTTACCACAAAAAACTGGGAAAACGTATTGACTCGAGTATAAGCCTAGGGTGAGAAATGCGCAGCTACTGTAAGTGGAAAAGAGGGTCAACAATGCCCATTTGCATGCCTCACTGTGCCCATTTGCAGCCATAGGTCCCCCGAACTTCAAACTCGGTAGTTAAGGGTTCCTAGATGCCCCCTAGCTGCAGCCAAAACTTGGAGTCTCTGGACCCAAAGGGTCCCGAAATGACATTGCTGCAGATGGACACAGTTGACCAACTTTGGGGCCACTTGGTGCTAGAAACCCCAAATTTGGTGTGCAAACCCAGTGGAACTAGCACTACAACATATCCAAAGCTGGGGTTCCTAGCACCAAGTGGCTCCGAGATACAGGGCCCCACAGCTGGTTCAGAAAATGTCAAGCACTTTTCTGCAGCAGAGAATGACATTTTCTGAACCGACTTTGGGGCCCCATATCTCGGGGTGACTTAGTAATAGGAACCCCAGCTTTGGATATGTTATGGTACTAGTTCCACTGGGTTTGCACAGCAAATTTGAGTCTCCTAGCACTAAGTGGCCCGGAGATACGGGGCTCCAAATTCGGGTCAGAAAATGACATTTTTTGCTGCAGAAAAGTGCTTGACTCGAGTATAAGCCAAGGGGGGCACTTTCAGCACAAAAAAATGTGCTGAAAAACTCGGCTTATACGCGAGTATATACGGTAATTGTTTTGTATCTCACTGCCACCGATTACCTATATACTCAAGTATAAGTCGAGTATAAGTTTGTCCATCAGAGTGCCCCTTAACATAAAAAAAGGTGCCCATCAGTGTGACCTTTAACAAAATAAAATATGCCCAGCCATTAGTGATTACTAGTTGGCCCACATACCTTGAATGCAGGAGGGGTGGATTGCAGAAGCTGCACGAGCCTAAGCCGGAACCCGGGAACCGCGAGTAGCAGGGGGGCGGGGCGTGCATGGGACGTCACGCCCCTACTCGCGGCCAGTGAGTGTGAGCTCGTCTTCGTCTGCAGTGAGGAGCAGGGGGCGGGCGCACGCATGCAGCGTCACTGGTTGCTGGGGAAACCCAGCGGCACGACCCCGCCCCCTTTTCTCCTCCATTACTTAGATTTTTAGTTAAATGATTTGAGTATAAGTCAAAGTGGCTTTTTCAGCCCAAAAAATGGGCTGAAAAATTTGACTTATACTCGAGTATATACGGTACCTCCAGACACATTCATCCACTTCCTGCCTACATGTACTTGCTCTAACATCAGCTGCACATCAATGATCTAGACCTGTGGTTCTCAACCTCAGTCCTCAAGTACCCCCAATGGGCCACATTTTGGGAACTTCCCTTAGACCCCTTTCACACTGGGGCGGTTTGCAGGCGGTATTGCGCTAAAAATACCGCCTGCAAACCGCCCCTAAACAGCCTCCGCTGTTTGTTCAGTGCGAAAGCCCGAGGGCTTTCACACTGAAGCGGTGCGCAGGCAGGATGGTGAAAAAAGTCCTGCAAACCGCTTTTTTGGAGCGGTGAAGGAGCGGTGTATTCACCGCTCCTGCCCACTGAAATCAATGGGACAGCGCGGCTATGCCGCGGCTATAGCCGCGCTGTACGAGGGATTTTAACCCTTTTTCGGCCGCCAGCGGGGGTTAAAACCGCACCGCTAGCGGCCGAATACCGCTGCAAGAACGACGGTACAGCAGCGCTAAAAATAGCTCTGTTGTACCGCCGACGCCCCCACCGCCCCAGTGTGAAAGGGGCCTTAGAGAAAATAGCTCTTATCAATACCATGTCATTGATATTGATTTAAAGCAGCTGTGCAAAGTAAAGGAAAACCTGAAAACATGGCCAGTTGGAGGTACTTGAGGACTGAGGTTGAGAACCACTGATCTAGACAATTCTCCAAATAAATACATACAATAGTGCAGGGCTAGACAAATTTATTTGAATCTAGGAGCCAGCAAAAAAGTTAGGAGCCAGTTTTTTTAATCAGCAGCCTGGCGCCCGAACTGCATGTCCGGGGCGTTGGGCAATAGGAATTGCTCACACCTGGTGCCAAGTAAAAAAAAAAAGATTGAAATTTAAAAAAACAAACAAACAAAAAAAAAAAAAACACAGAAACTACCTGGTGCCTGGGTTGTGTCAAGCCCTGCAATAGTGGACCATGCTGGTACAATATGTGTTGGTGGAGCTTCCATGGGCATATACAACAGGGCGACAACATGGAAATACAATTGGGACAGAGTTGTCACCCCATAGCAAGAAGTGCCTGACCAAGGACTTTCATGGCAGAATCACTACCAGGTATTATTTTAAATAGAAAAATGACTAAATGCAACTTTAAATTACATCATATTAAAACATATAGATTTTAGTCAGTGGGTTTAAATCTACCTTTAACTCAACTATTACCTTTAATTATCTTGACTAGTTCTATTTTTATTAGTTTGATGGGGGGGAGCATTTACATTTGCTATTTATTATGCAGGGAGTGTGTAACCTTATTAGTAGTTTCACAAATGTAAATCTGCTAATACAGGGAATACAATAAAATAAGGATATTTTTCTTGAAGTTGTTTTGGCAAACCACCGATACGTACCTTTGTTTCTTTTAAGATAACTGCATGTAGTAAACATGCTATGGTCTCTGATTAGAATCAACAATGTATCTTCCTACCCAGTCAGTCTGACAACTGTCAATGAATGATGATGTAATGGCGTCTTGGAGCAGTGTACACAAGATCAAATTTCCCCCTTAAAAAAAAAAAACACAAACTCTCAGCACAACTTAGTGACAGCTGATATGCAGCATCAGAAGTAAATTATGTGGACCGGTGACAAAGCATGCCGAGGGTCAAATACATGGTATGGGACAGGTCACACATACAGGGCCCTTAATTTATTATCCAACCCTCTCTAGGGGAAATCATGTCTGCATCTTCCCCTCTACACATGTACTGGTTTAAAGCAAATCTTTCTTAAGGAAACCACCTGTCAGAAACCTCTGATGGAAGCTGACATTACCAGACTCTTTCGCGTTATACTAGTTCCAGGGCAGTAAAAAATGATCTTACTCTGATTCACAGAAAATGAAATCAGATTTGTTGAATAGGAAATAACTACCCAGCAGGCCAGGAGCATGCAAAACAGGTCCAGTCTGAATTTGAGATATACAGAAAAAGTTGTGCTCGGAAACGTTGGTGCCCAACTCCAAACATGAATATATAGAAACACAAAATGGTTCGTCAGGTGGCAGGGGCCTTAGTTGGCACAAAATCAAACGCAAAACTTATATAAAAATCTTTTATAGCTTTATTGGAATAGGACAGATAAAATACTAAATCTGGGTCACTAGATCTGAATGTACTCAATGTGTTTGACGCCGGAGAGCAGTAGGAATGCGTTCAAGGATGCATCCTGCACATACTTAAAGTGTTACTAAACCAACAACAGTAAAGTCTGTATATGCAGTAAAGCGTGCACGTTATACTCTGTGGAACCTAAGGGGTTAATTCTGCACTGTGTAAAAAGGCTGGTTGATCCTGTATGCACAGATCCTCCTCTTCTTCCACCGATTCTAAAACGGGTCCGGATAAGACAGAGTTAGTGAAGTCAGGTTTGGTGTGTATTGCTAGAGAGTTTTTTTTTCTTGGGAGCGTGCATGTGATCAGCACAGGGCCAAGCTGCACTGTACAGACAGAGGTTTAGGGGTCCTGCATCCTGATAGGACAATCTTGGTAAAATGAAAACTCCTCCTACAAGCTTTACAAAGCACTGAAAGAAGTCACAAGACTTCTATATACTGCTGATGAGAAAAGGTATTTAGCAGTTTAAATTTCCTAAAACTATTGCATTTCCACGTTCTGTGTACTATGGGAGACCAGATATAGTGAATGCACGGTCCTGAGTTTAGTAACATTTTAAGGTGCTGGGTTTAGTAACATTAAGGCCCTGGACAGATGTCCTTAACACAGACCTTCCCAGAGCTTGGCCCACGTAAACAAATGATACACCAGGACTGTGGCCAACACCGAACCGGCAATGGTAAACAGAGTGGGCAATTGATACTGCCTTACAGCTTGCAGGATCCATAAAGGAAGGAAACTCAGACACCAGTACATGGTTGCCTCGGTCAACCCAGAAATGGGGGGAGCTTCAGCTGTTCCCATGCTTTTTAAACAAATGCTCCAAATAGGCGGACTAAGTTAAAAACTAACACCTCAGCTGGCTGACATCAAATGAAAGATGCCGCTCTTCTGACCAGCCACCATAGTAAGGAGTGAGATCAGCTTCAGCCATCAAGTCTGTCAAAGACCACACCCCCTGATATATTTCACAGCACCCACTGGGGCTTAATCATAGCTGGCTGAGGCATAACAAAGGGGCATCAACTACACCAGCAGCTTCCTGAACTCTCCTCACATTTTGCCATTCCCTGCTCCTGAGGTAAAAGGTGTGGCCAAAATCGCCTGTTTTTGCATAGCAACACAGGCAGGGGACCCATCCTCGCCATCAGAGGGATCGGGGAATTTAAACAATATCTTACAGGACAACAGGGGTGCAGTGCCCACCACTTTCAAAGCTGAACCACAGAGGAGGGTTAGCAAAGTAGCAGGCTTGATGCCTCAGACTGCGTCCGCCCATCTTGGCGCAACTTACGCAAACTGACAACAGTAGCTGTTGGGGGGACAGCCAGCCAGCCATTGGCTGGGCATGGAGCCTGATCATTGCATGCACAGCCACTGGGACTGAGAGTACCCTAGCCATCCTCTTGTGCTACCCACTGCGGCAGCTGGGCCCTGGTAAACACAAACAGTTGCAGACCCCTGCCCACTATAGAAGGTTTTCTCCACATGCTGAAGTAGACCATACCACCATGCCATGGAGCCGAGTTGCCCCCTCCCCCACACCTAAAGCAAAGGCCACAACCACCCGCTATGGGGTCTGCCTCCCCCCCAGCACTGCCATCCAGAGAACAGTCTGGTTTACCAGCATTAATGACATGCAGAACAAGGGTATCTGCCCATAAAGAAAATTGGTGCCACGACGGCCATGGCCTAAAGTTACGGGGAGTTATAGGGGTAGAGAGGGGTAGTAGAAAATGCAGGCCCTTGAGGGGCAGAGGAGAACTCAGTAGGACTGACCACCCCTGTGGGAGTACCTGCGCCCCACCCCCCGGGGAGGGGGGGAATCTACTTACCGATCCACTAAGGTTGCGAGTAACACTCCTGAGACACATCCTCCTCACCACCAAAGTGGGGGGGCTGTTGTCCAGGGTAACACTGACATGGGCTGCAGGTGCCCGGTCATACGTGTCCCATCGAGATGTTCAACTCGCTGGCTGCTCGAGTTCAGGATGGGGCTTGTCACAGCCAACCCAACGTGTAACTAAAGGTTTGCGTGTGCTCCCTGGCCAGATTGGGGTGACCAGTGGTTCTAGATTATCCAGCCTTGCTGTTGATTTTAGCTATCCACAGGAAAAAAATAAAATAAAAAATAAGGCTATGGAACCACAGGTCCCAGCAGGAAACGATGTCCTTACTCCTGAAAGGATAGGCAGAAATAACTGGATTGCCTATAGCAGAGAGGGGGTTTATACCAGCTAGGACAGCCCATAGGCAGTGCCCAGCTTCTTTTCTGCCTAGTTTCCAACTCTTGTAGGCGGTGCTATAATGGTCAAGAATAAAACAGCTGTTTCCACCAGTGAATGCAGGAGAAAACGTTTTTTTAATTACAAAGAAAAAAAAAAAAGGAAAAATAATTAACCACAAAAAAAAGAGAACAGCCCAAAACGAAACACTAACCATCAACGTAAACATGTTCGGGTCCATCTATATATATATATATACACACACACACACACACACACACACACACACACATACATATAGGGCTCAAAACTTCAAGTCCTGAGCTACTTGCCAAGAGTTACTCGCCACCAGTTGCCCCATCCAACCATGCCCCACCCCTAAACACACCCTCATAAATTATCTAATGAAATGACACTTAAATGTTTTACTCGGAATTAAGTTACACAAACATTAACAACTTTATCAGTGCCCGTCAGCACAGCCTCACCTGTGCCCGTCAGCACAGCCTCACCTGTGCCCATCAGCAGAGGAGGTATCGAGCTGGCCGATCAGAGAGTGGGGACTGCCTGCTGTAACAGCTTTCATTTGAATTGCTGGGTTCCGGCGGTGCTCACGTCACACAGTCCCGCCTCCTCGTCCTGCGATGCTCATGTCACACAGTCCTGCCTGGTCACCAGGCGATTCACGGCATTGGACTGGTGTTCTGTCTGTCAAATGCGCCAGGCGAGGAGGTGGGACTGTGTGACATGAGCGGCGTCGGGACTGTGTGACGTTAGCAGCAGGGGGCGAGGAGGCAGGACTGTGTGACGGTGAGCATTGCTGGGAACCCAGCAATTCAAATGAAAGCTGTTACAGAGGGCAACCCCCGCTCTCCGATGATCAGCCAGTTCGACTCTTCCTCTCCTCTTCCCCTGGCTAGGAGAACGGCTCCCACTCAACCCCGCCTGCCCCCCTCCTTTCAGGCAGCCCACACTCGCCAGCCTTCATTTTCCACTAGTAGGAAAGAAGTAGGCGAGTGGAAAATTTGAGGTGTGTGTATGTGTATATATATATATATATATATATATATATATATATATATATATATATATACACACACATACCCTGACTGAATTTATGATTTCTTGGCCATTTTTCAGAAAATATGAATGATAACAGAAAAGCATTTCTTTCACTCATGGTTAGTGTTTGGCTGAAACAATTTATTAACATTCAACTGTGTTTACTCTTTTTAAATCATAACAGAAACTACCCAAATGACCTTGATCAAAAGTTTACATACCCCAGTTCTTAATACCGTGTATTGCCCCCTTTAACATCAATGACAGCTTGAAGTCTTTTGTGGTATTTGTGGATGAGGCTCTTTCTTCGGCACCTTGAGAGATCTCCCCAGAGTGGCTCAATGATATTCAGGTCAGGAGACAGATGGCCACTCCAGAACCTTCACTCTATTCTTCTGTAGCCAATGACAGATCAACTTGGCCTTGTGTTTTGGATCATTGTCATGTTGGAATGTCCAAGTAGGTCCCACGTGCAGCTTGCTGGCTGATGAATGCAAATGTTCCTCCAGTATTTTTTGATAAAATACTGCATTCATCTTGCCAACAATTTTGACCAAATTTCCTATGTCTTTGTAGCTCACACATCCCCAAAACATCAGCGATCCTTGTTTCACAGTAGGAATGGTGTACCTTTCATCATAGGCCTTGTTGACTCCTCTCCAAATGTAGCATTTATGGTTGTGACCAAAAAGCAAAACTTTGGTCTCATCTCTCCAAATGACTGTGCCAGAAGGTTTGAAGCTTGTCTCTGTGCTGTTTGGCATATTGTAAGTGGGACACTTTGTGGCATTTGCGTCATAAAGGCTTTCTTCTGGCGACTCGACCATGCAGCCCATCTTTCTTCAAGTGCCTCCTTATTGTGCATCTTGAAACAGCCACACCACATGTTTTCAGAGAGTCCTGTATTTCACCTGAAGTTATTTGTGGGTTTTTCATTGCATTCCAAACATTTCCTGGCAGTTGTGGCTGAAATTTTAGTTGGTCTACCTGACCGTGGTTTGGTTTCAACCAAATCACGGTCAGGTTTGCTTTGCTTTCCCCATGACTCAGAATCCAGAAAAGTCAGTGCAGCACTGGATGAAAGATGCAAGGGTCTGTCAAGAGTCCAGAAACTCATAATCTTTTATACACACATACTAATTACAAGCAAGCAGATCACAGGTGAGGATGGTTACCTTTAATAGCCATTCAAACCCCTTTGTGTCAACTTGTGTGCATGTTATCAGGCCAAAATCAGCAGGGTATGTAAACTTTTGATAAGTGTCATTTGGGTAGTTTCTGTTGTCATCATGTTTTAAAAAGAGTAAACACAGTTGATTGATAATAAATGGCTTCAGCCAAACGCTAACCATGAGTGAAAGAAATATTTGTGTTATCATTCATATTCTCTGAAAAATGGCCAAGAAATCATAAATTCTGCCAGGGTATGCAAACTTATGAGCACAAGAGTGTGTGTGTATGTATATATATATATATATATATATATATATATATATATATATATATATATATATAAAATGGTACTATTACAGTAGGCACCTGAAGCACCCTCCTGTGTATCCTTGTGGATATTTGATGGCTTGGATTTAGTATTTTATCTGTCCACTGCAAAATAGCTTTGTAAGATTTTTATAAAAGTATTGTGTAAAAATCGACAAACCATGTGTAGTTATATTTATTGTTCCTACCTTGAATCTAACCCTTTATTCAGCCATTTGCACTTACCTTTGGAAGGTGCTCCACTACAGAAACAGGAAAATCTATATTAACATTTGCTGAAATCCTCGCAATGTGCCTAGCTCAATTAGAAAGGAATTTTGTTTGTATTAAAATCTGGAGTTTTGCTTTAAAAAGGTACCTTTTGGGATAGAAATAAATGAAAGGCAAAAACACTGGTTAAATAGTTTAAAAAGGCATTTTATTGAATAGTAATCGCAAAATACTCCACGTGGAGAACTTCATTTTGAATATTAATTGTAACAAATATTGTATATTATGGCGACTGGCAGTTGCATAGACCTGTAAAACACAAACACTGTGCAAAGCTAAGACTGATTTCCTTCAACTGCTTTTGCCTGTATTGTACCATTTAACACAATACACACAAGCGTTTCAGACAAAAAATAAAACAGAAAACAAAAACAAGACAAAAACTATGAATGTTTATTACTTTCACCTGTTGCATGCTTATATATTCAAATTTAACCTTCCATACTATTGAAAAGATTTTAGAAGTACAATCATACAAAATACATGGCTGTCAACATGACCATAAGTCATCTTTTGCAGAACAAATAATTGAAAATTGATTGTTCTGTTTAGAAAAAAGTGGGAAAAATACTGGATCCCCAAATTGCTTACTAGGCCGAAGACCTTTATGGGGGTCTCTCCCACTATCCATACAGCTGTGACAGGCTAAACTTTGCTTGGGATCCTATCAATGGCCCAAGTGCATTCTCAATATATCTCTGTGGTGAACCCATAGGGATACATAGTAAACTTCCAGGCAGGTGAAAAGAAAAGCATGGCAGAAAAGTCAAACCCAGCCTGTTGTGACTAACAGGAGAAGCAAGGTTGCAGGTCACCATCAAGGTCTCTGGTTGTGATGGAGACCTGGCTAGGAACTAAAATCCCCCCTTCTCATTCCAGTCAAAACATATGTTTTGTTTGCACTCTTGCATGGCAAGGTTCTCACTTCATATTACAGATTAAAAAGAGTAAAGCGCCTTCACGGACTTTAATGATTGATGCAGAGGGCCTTTGTGGGATTCACAAGCTGACATTTAAAATCCCAAAAAAGCTTCTGTTACTTTCCATAAATTCTGTTTAAAAAAGTCTAAAACAGGTCTCTAGTGCAAGCCTTTAGTTGCTCAGTTAACATTTTATAAAAAAAAAACAAAAAAAAAACAAAAAAAACAAAAAAACAACTTTCTACTAGACCAGCATGAGTCAGATTACAAAGCAGGTGCCATTGGGGGGGCTCTATAAAAATCAATTTTTACATACAATACATGAAGAGCATTAAATATATAATAGATTTTTTTATCCTGCACAGGTACATAAATAGATTTATATTTATCTCAAATATACTATACAATAATATACAAGCGCATTCTATAAAATTAACAGAAATAAAATAATTGCTGCAGATAAGTTTATTAAAAGTCTGGAGCATTTCCAACAGTTTGTTTAGCACCAGATTAAATAGGGAACCTATCTAACGTAAAGCTTTGCCTTTCATTTAACATATATACAGGTTATTCATCCAGCCCTCTAACAGGCCATATAGTTGTATATTTACATGAAACTCTGTACAAAATATTTCAACTTCAGTCACATAGAAGTATTTACAGATTTCCAGCATTGTCCAGCAGTTTATGATTATTCTCTGTATGCCTTGCAGCATTGCTTCTGATTGTAGGAGCCAATTAATTGCCGCTGACACTTGCCTCTTTCTGTCGTAGTCTCTCTTTCTGTATAGCAAGAGCAAAAAAAAAAAAAAAAATATGGTGATCACCGATTACCAAAATAAAAGTCAAAGTCATTCTTGATTTAACAGATTTTCCCATGTCATGTGTAAAGGCACTAAGCACTGCATAGCTAATGGCTACTGAATTGCCAATGGTGCATGCACGTTAGGCAGCCCATTCAATTTGTGGGGCTGGCTTTTTTTCATGGAAGGTCTGCTTAAAAACGAAAAAAAAAAAAAATCAAGATCCTGCTGGAAGAGTTGGGTGATTGCTGAAACAGCTAAGCACTCAATCCTGTAAGAAAGTGTACCAGGTTATTGCCGAAGTGCAATCTCGAATTTCAAGTGCCCAGGATGCAGTGGTGAGGCATAGTGAGTGCACCTGTACCTCCTGGAAGCGTTGGATGCCAAGACAGGGATATTTTTTTTAAAAAAAAGTATTGCTACAAGTATAAAATATTTGTTATCCTTCAGAGGACCCAGTGCACATCACTTTTGTCCCTATTCAAATCTGTGGGCTCTATGTACACTCTCCATCAAGCTCCCTTTCCTCTCAAGGTCACTCAGAACTGCAGTTTTCTTCATCCGGTGTTGTCAGATAGCACTGGAGAGAGGAGAGAAGAGTTATCTGGCAATGGTACTGAGGGACCACAGCACAAATTTAAATAACGGCAAGTGGTATGCGCACTGGATCCCCTGGAGGATTTTTACATACATTTCATTCTTTTGGAGATACATCTTTGAAAAAAAATTGCAGCTAATTGTGCTTGGGTGGCAGGGGGCTGGCAGCAAATTGGACCTTCCAGGTAAGCTTTACCACAGTACATGTAAATGTGTTCCATAATGCAATGTGAATACACTAGAAAGATTTAAATGGACCCTAAAACTCCAGTTTTCTGCTTCCCTGTCTTATAAAATAGCCTTGAATGCTGCATCAGTAATACCCTCACTGCCTAAAACTGACAGATCTAAATGTCACTGTATATTGCTCTGTGCCTTTTTGTTTTTGTAGTAATATAATTACCTGCTACTGAATTTGATTTCATTTTTTCCCCTGAAAATATATTATATATATATATATATATATATATATATATATATATATATATACACACACACACACATACATTAAAAAAAATAAAAATAAAATAAAATAAAACAAATAGAATAAAAAACATCCTACAAGAAGTTGATGGGAATGATACTAAATATCTCAAGGGAACAAGCCATAAAACTGTTTTTGAGCACCCTCCTAAATGGGTTATAGAAATATTTCAAATTTTTGTTTTTACATAAAGCTTTTAAGAGGAAAAGAGGACATGTATTCATTCTTGCTTATCACCTGCTTGACAGATGTCACTGTGGCCACCCTGAGGGAGTACAGCAGTTGGGCAACAGTCACTTTCTCTAATAGGTTACAGACATGTCTTGGTTCTTAGCACCTCAGTGAAAGTGGTCACGAGCCACCTCCTTGCTTCTGAGACTGGCTGCTGCACCAGACATAACACAGAGACATCTCTCGTTAAGGCTGTGTAATGACGTCTTGCTCTTGACGCGGGCTGGATCAGATTCACTTTCATCGGTCTGAGGGCAAAGATACATTTTCCACAATACTTTGACAGCTTATTACAGCCTGGGAAATTCAACTGCTCAGGGGTAGCAATTAAATGTGCAGCCAAAAAGTGGAAATGATTCACATTGTTTTGTCCTTTTTGGATTCGTCTTCTTATAAAACAGAGCAGATAAGCAGGGTTTTACCACGGTAATGAACTAGAATTTCCAAATGATAAATTTAGATTTTCATCAACATGTTCAATTACCAGAGGGGGTGTAGTATGAATATAGAATGCGGGGTGACCTAGGTCAGGCATCGCTTCACAAACAAGATACCTTGCCTCCTACACTGTATCCATTTTCTGTATATATGCTTTCTTATGCTCAGGGACTTGCTTCTTCCCATACAAGACCGATAAGTAATAGGAAAGGAATAAGCACGTTTTCTCTTACTGCTTTCAACTATCTATGCACACAGACTGTTAAGGACATCTCCAACCCTCTCACTGAAAATAGAGATCATCATATGGGAAAATACATTTCCACTACTAGTCTCCTCATACGCTAAAAAGTAAGCGATAACCAGAAAATAATAAAAAATCTGAATGTTTATCTAGGGTTTTTCTATGATCCTTAGTTATGGTCTACCGGCAAAAAAAATACAAACAAAAAGAATACGTATTGCTGCATGTTTGGTGTAAAAGTGCAGTTGTATATTTGTCCAGGGCTATATAAACAGGAAAGAAATAGTAAAAATATCCAAGTTGTGCATGTAAAATCTTGCTCTGACATTACAAACAATTGGAAGTTTTTGTGTATTTAAAAACTCACATATCTTGAGAGCTATCTGATGCTGTATGCTGCTCATTAGCTAAGTGGGTGAAATGTTTGTCAGGCAATCATGTTTTCAAAGGGATCCCATAGTCATTCACAGTAGCTTTTCAAATAATAAAGGGCTGTGTGCATTGAAAAGCCAAAAAATGATGTACACTTTGCCAACTCTCAGACTACTTACTGATAATTTTATGCATACAGTGTGACGCAATAAAAGCTTGAAGGGAAAAGAGTATAAGCCCATAGGAACAAACCAACTGCCTTCAAATTTGTTCATCTGTCCTTGTTAAATGTTATAATCTGATTGTACAATCTCCTTTGCATCTACCATCAACTACAAAGTACTAGAGACTGCTTGATTGGATACCTAGTTTTGGTAAATCTAAAAGAGGATTGTACAATCAGACTGAAACAAGCATGATGACCCATTTACAAAGTGCCTGCTATGGTAAACTCCTTGTTTTCTGTACTCCTAATTGTCTTCCGGCAGGATTTACCAAGTGGAATACAAAATAATGAACAGTATAGTAATAGAAATGTAAGCAGTCTTTTATATTTGTTTTTTTAGCATTTTTTTTCTTTTCTTGTATACCAGGCAAAAGGATAACAGCAGTCAAGTTTAATAATCAATAGTACAATGGAATAAAAAGTTTTCACAAAATTTACCAGACTTGCTGCAGGGTTAATCTTCTTTGTTTCTACTTTCTTCTCTGCTGTCAGTTTGTTAACAGACTCCTGAGCCAGACGGAGCCTGAAAAGGTAAGAGGGAAAATGCTTCAAGACATTGCAGATGTAATGCACAGCATGGAAATATCTGAATGTCGTCTGAATCTAGGAATAGGAATCCGATCCATATTGCAGTGTGAAAATGCCAATAAAAGTCAAAAATAGCAAAACATTGTGGCAGGTCTTATAAGACTTTACTATCAGATTGGACACGTTTGACCTATAATACATGCAAGTGTGAAGTGTAAAAAGGGAAAAGGGAGCACAACAAAACTTATTGGATATCCGGACCATAAATACAGTATCTCACAAAAGTGAGTACACCCCTCACATTTTTGTAAATATTTTATTAGATCTTTTCATGTGACAACACTGAAGAAATGACACTTTGCTACAATGTAAAGTAGTGAGTGTACAGTTTATATAACAGTGTAAATTTGGTGTCCCCTCAAAACAACAACACACAGCCATTAATGTCTAAACCGCTGGCAACAAAAGTGAGTACACCCCTAAGTGAAAATGTCAGAATTGGGCCCAGTTAGCCATTTTCCCTCCCCGGTGTCATGTGACTCGTTAGTGTTACAAGGTCTCAGGTATGATTGGGGAGCAGGTGTGTTAAATTTGGTGTTGTCGCTCTCACTCTCTCATACTGGTCATTGGAAGTTCAACATGGCACCTCATGGCAAAGAACTCCCTGAGGATCTGAAAAAAAATATTTTTGCTCTACATAAAGATGGCCTAGGCTATAAGAAGATTGCCAAGACCCTGAAACTGAGCTGCAGCACGGTGGCCAAGACCATACAGCGGTTTAACAGGACAGGTTCCACTCAGAACAGGCCTCGCCATGGTCAACCAAAGAAGTAGAGTGCACGTGCTCAGCGTCATATCCAGAGGTTGTCTTTGGGAAATAGACTTATGAGTGCTGCCAGAATTGCTGCAGAGGTTGAAGGGGTGGGGGGGTCAGCCTGTCAGTGCTCAGACCATTCGCCGCACACTGCATCAAATTGGTCTGCATGGCTGTCGTCCCAGAAGGAAGCCTCTTCTAAAGATGATGCACAAGAAAGCCTGCAAACAGTTTGCTGCAGACAAGCAGACTAAGGACATTGGTTACTAAAACCATGTCCTGTGGTCTGATGAGACCAAGATAAATGTATTTGGTTCAGATGGTGTCAAGTGTATGTGGCGGCAACCTGGTGAGGAGTACAAAGACAAGTGTGTCTTGCCTACAGTCAAGCATGGTGGTTGGAGTGTCATAGCCTGGGGCTGCATGAGTGCTGCCGGCACTGGGGAGCTACAGTTCATTGAGGGAACCATGAATGCCAACATGTACTGTGACATACTGAAGCAAAGCATGATCCCCTCCCTTCGGAGACTGGGCCGCAAGGCAGTATTTCAACATGATAACAATGCCAAACACACCTCCAAGATGACCACTGCCTTGCTAAAGAAGCTGAGGGTAAAGGTGATGGACTGGCCAAGCATGTCTCCAGACTTAAACCCTATTGAGCATCTGCGGGGCATCCTCAAATGGAAGGTGGAGAAGCGCAAGGTCACTAACATCCACCAGCTCCGTGATATTGTCATGGAGGAGTGGAAGAGGACTCCAGTGGCAACCCGTGAAGCTCTGATGAACTCCACGCCCAAGAGGGTTAAGGCAGTGCTGGAAAATAATGGTGGCCACACAAAATATTGACACTTTGGGCCCAATTTGGTCATTTTCACTTAGGGGTGTACTCACTTTTGTTGCCAGTGGTTTAGACATTAATGGCTGTGTTGAGTTATTTTGAGGGGACAGCAAATTTACACTGTTATACAAGCTGTACACTCACTACTTTACATTGTAGCAAAGTATCATTTCTTCAGTGTTGTCACATGAAAAGATATAATAAAATATTTACTAAAATGTAAGGGGTGTACTCACTTTTGTGAGATACTGTATACAGAAACATGCAAATACTCCCCTTCACTTTATTCTCAGTGTATGATTTACAGAATCAGTCAACACTACAAACCATTGACAGCCTATACAGCAGTGGTCATCAACCCTGTCCTCAGGGGCCACTAACAGGCCTGGTTTTGTGTATTACCTTGGGGAGATGAAGATTAGAATACTGCAATCACTAAGCAGCAAATGATATCACCTGTGATGTATTTCAGTTATCTTGCAAACCTGGCCTGTTAGTGGGCCCTGAGGACGGGGTTGATGACCACTGCTATACAGGACCCAATATAGAAGTTTCCCATTTGAGAACAGTGTTCCAGGTATCCACAAATTAACACAATTGGGTGGATTTACTAAATCAAACAGGCTTTGCAAGTGCAGTTGCACTCATTTTCTCTAGAGCTTAGCAAATGTGGTAAAGCTCTGCTGATTTCCATCATCCAGCAAGCAAAAATGTTTTTTTTTTTTTATTTACCTTGCACTTGATCATGTATTCTGTACAAAGTGATGCTTTACCACATTTAAATGTACTAAGGAAAATGAGTGCAACTGCACTTTCAAAGTTCACATTCTATTTGCCTTTAGTAAATCAAACCAACTTTGCCCCTCTCATGCGGTTTCTTTAGCCATGTTTCAAGATCACAGCATTCACCATGATTGATGTTTTGCAGTGCGCAGAAACTCAAAAAGACAGTAACTGTGGGGATCAGAGTCAGAAACTGACAGCCCCTGCACAATTAGAGGTGGGGTCTGAGTAGGCAGTTTTTTTCAGACTGTTAATAAGGCCACTCACAGAGGTCCATAGCAATCACTTGGACCTGGACATTCCAGTTAAGACCTTTCTAAAAAGACATCTGTCTTTTTCTTAATACAATAAACCTTATTGTTCAAAAGCTATGCTGACAGTAACTTGCCAGCCCTTCCTTCTTCATGGCAGTTCATTAAATTGGAATTGCTGGGAAAAAAAATGTATGCTGAAACCAGAAGTCAAATTAGCAAACAATAATGCTATGTGTGGATCTCTTTGCTGCAAAATTTCTAGCTCCACTGACACCAGAAACTACAGGGAAAGCCCTTCTTTTTGGCACTACAACTAAGAACAGTGGGTCTTGTACAGTGAAGGATCCAGGAATTCCCCTGTCCTGTCCTTGTGTCACACATTCCCAAAATGTCTTGTTTTCTGAATGCAAGGAATTCTGTGAATAGACAAGGGGAGAAGAGGGGCAGGTAAATGACAGGATCTCCTCTTGTCTATTCACAGAATGTCTTGTATGCTGTGATCCTAAATTCAGGGGCAGCAGTCCTGCGGAATCAGAACTCCCCAGCCTCATAATCCACTAACAGTTCCAAAATGGCCAGCAGGGTTCCTCCTAAGGGACCTGACAGGGACAAAATGGCTCATTGTTCCCCGCTTGAGTCATTACAATCTGTGTCTCTTTATAGCTCTCCTCCAGGTGTGACTTCCTTCCCCTTCCTTATCCAGGGAGGAACTCCTGGGAGGCAGTTATGGTCGAGTCTATGGGCCAAAATGAAACCATGTTTTCTCACTTGAAATTAAGAGGCCATGAGCTTGTGGAGACTGGAAATCTGATAAACTGTTCACTCCTCTTAAATGGTTTACAAATCTATACCTGTTTGAGACGGCATTTCTCATGAAGTGGGTTGTGGATTTAATGTGGATTTAGCAATATCCTGCCTTAACCAGTTGCCAACCGGCCCATAGCCAAATGACAGCTGCAGGACAGTTGGATAACTCTGGGATCACGTCATATGACGTGATCCCAGAATCCTGCTTTCGCTCGCCCCCTGGGGCGCGCACACGGGAACATCCGTGACCGCTGATCGTGGCTGTTTACCATGTGATCGCTCCGTGGACATCAAGGAAATATACAGTATTTACATGTCCCCATCTTTCCAGCACATCAATGCTACCTCGATTTTGCTGTGGGAACACAACACTGACAGCTACTATAAACACTACCAGCTTGTAGCCCTCCCATTTTTTTTTTTGGCAACCTAAATGTTCACCAAGACATTGGCACCCTTGCTAGCCTTATTATACTGCCAGTGTTTTACCATTGTAGAATACCTCCTGTTAAGTAGAACAGCTGATGCAAATACTAACAATGCGATACGGACAGTCCAGACCTTAAAATTATTTGGTTGCGTCTTGACCCATTGGAATATTTAGACCTCATCCTACCCAGGAAAGTAACTCTGCTCCCAGGCTTGAATTCTGCAGTCCAGAAGCTATTCAAACAATGTTTACTATTTTTCAGTTATGAATGAACACAGTAAGTGATTGGTACCGATCACTTTTTGTGTTCATTCAGAAATGGAAGGGGCCGGTAAATGACATCCTGAAGTTCCCTCGCAGCAGCCGCCGGGAGAGGAGGTGAAGCCAGCAGCGCTGCGGGGAAGGGGGACCCAGGCAGCAGAAAGAATAGGAATCTGGACAAGAGGGGCAGCATTTACAGGAACCAATCCCCTGTAATTTCCTCCTGTGGCAGCGAATGCCGGGGCGAAGGAGAAAAGGAGAAGCAGTCTTTCAGCTGCTGCAGGGGGAAAATACAGGGGATTGGTTCCAGTAAATGCCGTCCCCCGCTCCGGTCTAGATTCTGGGGGTTGGCAAGGAAGAGAGGCAACCTACCAGTCCCCAGCCCGAGACTGTCGGGTAGCAGACCCCCTTCGTATAGTTTCTATTTACTAGCAAATGTGCATATATATTAAAAAAAAAAAAAAACAAAGAAAAAAAAACCGTGCAGTGAACGGTTATGTTTCTATATACTGCTTTGTTTATTGTTCTACATGGTTGTGTATTGGCAATTTTTTTGGAAAGGGTTATAAGAAACTGCAGTAAAAGGTGTGTTTTAACCTCTTGCTGCTACTTCATTCTGTATGCTGGGTTGTACTTTCCTCCCCACACTGCCTCATTCTATATTCTTGGCCACACACCCCTTTTTCCACAACACCTTTTTTATGTATGTTGTGCAACAGTTCTCCATTTGGTCCCATTTTCCCCCAGGCTAAGCGTTACCAATCCTCTCAATATTTTTCCCTCACTGACCCCAGTGATAGGACTTATTTTATCCCACTAATACCAAGAATATGCAATATTTTACTCCTACTGACACCAATGATGGTTATTTTGGACAAATGAACTGGTGCACATTTCAGAAACCTCAGAAGTTCAAGTGACAGGGATACAAATGTCTCTACCAAAGCACATATCCTATAAAATAGTTTGATATTATTTGGCTATTGTACAATTTTGTAGAGCAACCACCAGACCTAATTATTCTCAGGACATGGCGCCCACCCCGCTATAGAACTTCCATGAAAATGGTTCTAAACACCAAGAAGTTTATACTTACCTGCTCTGTGCAATGGTATTGTGCAGAGCAGTCCCTTACCTTCTATTCTGGGGTTGCCAGCCAGCACTGTCTGCAACACCTCTTCTGTGTGTGCACCCATTGCAGGTCGCTTGCTATAGAGGCACATGTGCACAGCTTGACCATGCCCCCTGCTCCCTCCCCACAAGATTTTGCTGACCGCAGCAGGAGCTAAATGGCTCAGTTGCTCCCAATCTGTCCTGTGAGATGGGGGAAGAGAGACCAGTGCTGCAGCAAACAGGCACAGCGCTGGATCAAGAGAAGGCTCAGTGTTGGAAGGTGTGAGGAACAGCTACTGGAAAGGTTTTTTTTACCTGAATTCAGAGAATGCATTAAGGTAAACACCTTTTGACTTTAGAACCACTTTAAGGCCCCTATAGACTAGTTGAATTTTTACTAATTGCTGCTTAGCGGTGGAAACATCAGCCATGGGCATCTCTGCAAACACCACCTGACTATAGAAAATG
This sequence comes from Aquarana catesbeiana, assembly GCF_042186555.1. Taxonomy (NCBI): domain Eukaryota; kingdom Metazoa; phylum Chordata; class Amphibia; order Anura; family Ranidae; genus Aquarana; species Aquarana catesbeiana. Next base: position 102,489,174 of record NC_133336.1, on the reverse strand, counting down.
TAAAATCACTTGAGGGTGGAAAATTAAAAACTGCATCCAATCAGATGTATTTACAATTTGGTAGCACCACTGTATTCAGGTAGTTGCAGGTGTCTGAATACAATGCCCGGCAGGGGAATTAATCAAGACTTTAGCAAATTGCCACAAAAGTCTAACAGATACAATATTTTCATTCTGATAGTCATTTTTTACAGCTACACCTTAGTGGCATTCAGCATCCTGCCTATCAATACTTGTCTGAGTCACAACTTGCAGCTTGTATAGGTTTGCCATTTGCCCTATTTTGAGACTGCTTCTATGATCTTAAATAACACTGCAATTCTTTTTCTGTATAATGCACAGACTCTGAACTCTTTGAAATTCTGCTAGTTGCCTGATGCTGCTTGAAAACACGTATCAATGTGCTAAAATGACAATTCTCACCTAGCTAACACTCGCAATCAATATGCGCTGTAGTGTTTGCAATTGTGATTTTTGTCACATTACGTTTTTCGTCTGAACATATTTAAAAAAGATCCAGCAGATTAACTGTTATGGCTTGATTCAAGGATCAGATAGGGTGAGAAGCTCCTCATTTAAGCAACTCAGGAAAGAGTTATTTAATAAAAGTATGATAAGCTAGGTCACTAAAGTGTCATCTACAGATGTATAAATTAGCTCAGACAGTTGGTCCCTGCGTATCCAGTGAGCTCCTAAAGATTTATGCCACGAGTTGGTTGGCTGGCAGAGAAACTGAAGGATAATGCCAACTGTCACAACAAGCTACAAAGCAAGTCAACTATTGTTAAGGAGACACATTGGGGGTTAATTACTAAAACTTCAAGGTGCAAAATCTGGTGCAGCTCTGCATAGAAACCAATCAGCTTCCAGGTTTTATTGTCAAAACTTAATTGAACAAGCTGAAGAAAGAAGCTGATTGGCTACCATGCACAGCTTCACTAGATTCTGAGTGCTCCAGTTTTAGTAAATCTCCCCCATTGTCTGCATCTATGTGTGTCTCTACTCATGCTTTTAAATGCTCTAAATGACTCATCTGCATAAAGAAACTGCTGTTCATTTCAAATATAAAATCTTGCAGTGTTTATGCAATTTGGCTAACAAATTAATTTTCACAACTTATATTTTTGTAAAGTGTGGTTTGCAAAATCTGGAAATGCTGTTGTGACACAGGACAGCACTTGTGGAACATCCCCTACTGCCCAGCAGTGTTAATTTAGTCGACTAAAACATTTTCGTCAACTAAAATGACTAAAACATTTTAGTAGACTAAATGAATACTATTTTAGTCGACTAAAATACAACTAAAACTAAAACAATTGAGATGACTAAAATACAACTAAAACTAAAAGCAATTTTAGTCAAAAGACTAAAATGAGATTAAAACTAAAATGCCATTTTAGTCAAGAGACTATGACTAAAACTAAATTGCAATTACTGAAATGTACTGGAGATTTTAGTCGAATAAAAAGTAGGACATTTTAGTCGACTAAAATGTACTGGAGATTTAATTGACTAAATACAACTAAAACTAAAACAATTGCAGAAGACTAAAATGGAACTAAAACTAAAATGCCATTTTAGTCCTAAAACTAAAATTAACACTGCTGCCCAGGTGGGTCTTTACATGTCCTTTGAGAGACTGTGGTGTTGATTTACTAAAATTGGAGTGCACAAAATCTGGTGCAGCTGTGCATAGAAACCAATCAGCTTCCAGTTTTTATGTTTTTTTGTCAAAGCTTAAATTGAACTAAAGTTAGAAGCAGATTGGCTGTCATGCACAGCTGCACCAGATTCTGAGTGCCCCAGTTTTAGTAAATCTCCCACTGTGTAGTCTAAACCAATGACTACTCTTTTCTAGCCACTCTGCATTACACCATTTAAATCTCCTGATTTACTCAAGTCAGTAAGATAAATGCCACAAAAGCCTCAAACTTTCAGATTCATTACAAAAAAAAAAAAAAATGCCAATAATAAAAGAAATGAGAAACATGGACAGCAATACAAGCAGTGTAAACCCTCACACTTGTGGCTATTTATGAATACAAATATTAGGTGTATTTTAAATTGGCACTAGCAGGGTGAATTTGATTAATATCAAGTTGATTTAAATCACTAGTAAAAAGGCTCGATTAAAAATCAACTTGATTTAAATCAGACTTTTTAAACAGCAACTGTTATCTCTGTCATGCAGCTGCTCCTCCTCTGACCCGCTGTTGACTCACTGACAGTCCCATTCACTTTAATGGGACGGCTGGTGATGCTGCAGTGACACAACAAGATGAGGGATGTGGCAGCAACAGGTGATTGGTTCCACGCTAACAGGCGCTGTGCCATGATGGATCTGAAAAGACAGGTACTCTTTAAATGTAAGGACTTATTCTAGCTGGTAGTTGGAATTTCTAATATTTGGAAACAAAATGAAGGTTTCCTATTTAGAATAATAAGCTGTCAGGTTAGTAAAACATCGATATCAGAACCGATTCAATCATACAGTTTGTAGTCTATATAATTTTTCAAACAATGGGATACAGGAATATTCCTGAACTTTTTTTTATCTCATGGTTACTGTGAAATTGTGTGAATGCATCAATGCAGTTTATGTTATCTCAGCTTGCAGAGCTTAGATTCATTGAATGAGTTTACCAAAAATGTAAATATTGAAGAATATACATCTTCACGCTACATAAGCTCCAAACTAAGTTCTGAATGTATCTTAAATAGAAAACTATCTTTAGATAGATTTTTACTCAAAGCATTTTATTAAAATAAATGTAATTAAAAAAGAAAAGAAAAAAAAAATGCTTTAAATAAATAAATAAAAAAAATAATTGATTTTTACCCACCCTGGGCACAAGTATAAGAACCTAAATTTGACTTGGTATAATTCCTCTATAGAACCTGAACTGGGAAAAGGAGAGGCAATAGTACAAACTAGACTGGTGTGCTGCATTATTTTTGTGCCGATAGAAGGAGGTAACTGCGCATTAGCGAGCTACTTTTCCTTTACTATCCAATCAGACTGGGGGCCAGAAGGTAACTAAACTGTATTGTTTAAAGTGTCATTAAACCCACATCAATGAAAACTATGAATAAATGCTGTATCCAACCTTCTGGATTTGGACAAGCATACCTGTATTACATTATTGTTTGGTTTAATTTATGCAATTGATGTAAAGGTTTCCCAGTTCCTTATCCTCTTATGGCGTACATATCAAGCACTTTCAAAAAGGTTTATGGCCTTTGGTTTTTTGCCATTTGTGTTTTTAATGTTTTTGTAATAAACGTGATTTTTATCATATACAGTCTTGCGTGTGCCAATATCCAACATATCCAAGTCCAACATTTGTTGCACCAGAAGAAATCCTGTTGGTTTATAAATGCTGTATTACATGCTGTTCATATTCACTCAGTTACTATGGAATTTGTTTTCTGTATTCGGCAAAAAACCTGGTTGATCCTGCTGTTCTCTATCTCCCCCTCCTGTCCCTATCCCTTCTGCTGTTGGGGATTACAGAGCAGTGTTGGCAGCTACTACACATGCCTAGTATTCAGTGTATTTTCTACCCTAAGAATTTCCTCCCTCTGACATCTGAGCAGCCCAAGTGACTAGAGTCACGCATGTGGGCATATACACATTGGTAAATGACAGCCCACTCCCTCCCTCCTCCTCTATGCCTACTAACCTGCTAAACACAATGGGGGCAGGATAATACATCTTGATTGATGGAGGCTTCACCTCCCAGTTAAGACACAGGCTGGAGGGGTGTGACACAGCCTGTGACTGGTATAAATCTGCCCACTCCATGTTATTGTCAAAAAATAGGATTTTTATAACAGCTTACCTGTAAAATCTTTTTCGTGGAGTACATCATGGGACACAGAGCCTTAAGTAATTACTTAATGGGTTATGGGCCACCTTCAGGTGTCGACACTGGTATACCCAATACAGGAAGTTGACTCCCCTATATAACCCCTCCTCCTATACTTAAACCCCGTAAAAGAGGGGCGGGACCTCTGCCTCATGATGTACTCCAAGAAAAGGATTTTACAGGTAAGCTGTTATAAAAATCCTATTTTCTTTATCGTACATCATGGGACACAGGGTCTAAAGTAATTACTTAATGGGATGTCCCACAGCAATGCTACTTGAGGAGAGGGAGACAGAACCCGTAGGGCACTCCCAGACCTGAGGACCTATACTGCTGCCTGCAGCACACTGCGCCTGAAGGCGATATCCTCATTCCTCACATCTACTTGATAAAATTTTGTGAATGTATGCGCTGAAGACCAAGTTGTGGCCTTGCAAATCTGAGCCATGGAGGCCTGGTGACGCACTGCCCAAGAAACACTAACAGACCTGGTAGAGTGCGCCTTAACTTGAAACGGGGGAATTTTACCCTTTAAATCATAAGTTAGAATTATAACTTGTCAAATCCACTCAGTGACAGTGGATTTCGATGCTGCCTGTCCTTAGGACCCTCTGGCAGAATAAATAAGACATCAGTCTTAAGAATCTGAGCAGTTGCCTTTAAACAATTTTCACTGCTCTCATCACATCAAGACAATGTAGTGACTTATCTTCCCTGGAACATGGTTTTTGAAAAAACAATGGCAGGACAATATCTTGGTTCAGGTGAAAACCTGAAACTACTTTTGGCAAAAAGCCTGGACGAGGGCGTAACACCACCCTGTCCTCATGAATAATCACATATGGCTCTTTACAAGAAAGAGCAGCCAATTCCGAAACCCTCCTTGCTGAGGATATAGCAACCAAGAACGCCAGCTTCCTGGTCAGGACTAAGGGAACATGCTGTAATGGTTCAAATGGCTGTTTTTGTAACATTGACAAAACTAAATTTAAGTCCCAAGGGCTCAAGGATGATTTAACTGGCGGATTAATCTGCATCACCCCTTGCATAAAACCCCGGACTAAAGAATGCGTAGCAGGCGGTCTTTGAAATAAAATCGATAAGGCTGAGACTTGGCCCTTAATAGTACTCAGGGCCAACTTCATCTCTACGCCTAATTGTAGAAAGGCAAGAATTCTGCCTATGATATATCTCCGAGGGTGCCAACCCTTGGATTCACACCAGGAAACATAAGCCCTCCAGGCTCTATAATATATAGTTCTGGAAGCTGGCTTCCTTGCATTAATCAAAGTAGAGATAACTGACCCGGCAAGCCCACAATTCCTCAGAATGTGGGTTTCAATAGCCAGGCCGTTAAATTTAGCGTTCGTAAAGTAGGATGGAATATCGGCCCTGTGAGAGCAGGTCTGGCCTTAGTGGGAGGGGCTATGGACCCTCCAGTGCCATCTTCACGATTTCTGCGTAAACAAAAAAGGATAAATGGCGCAAGAACATACAAACAAGCTAAAATGAAGTAATTCACATTCCTGAAAAGAGTCCAGAATAAAAAGGGGGAATGTGACCTAAATAAGCAAGATCAGAAATGAAAAAAATATATATATGGGGACTCTGCAAAACCGTCCAGGGGATAATAGTCAATGAAAAATATATATGTGTATAAAATGATAGTCACTGACAATATGTAAATCACTGGAATCTGATACTAAGCACCAGCGGCAGCTCACTTGAGAGTGGAAGCAGACAACTCTGAAAAGATAATGTGAAAAAAAGACAAGAAGCGCCAATCTGAGTGCAGTATCATTAAAAACTTTAATAGGGTTATATAAAACAACAACAGCCAAATGGCTACTCACAAAACTGGGGTTAATAAAAGCAAGGACAAATGGTGGGTCCAGGGACATCCTCCTCAGATGTTGAAAAAGTGCATGGTGCAGGTTCAAGTGGAGGCGCTCTCAGCGTTGTGATGTGCGGGTGGTCCGAGGGGTCCCTGCTAGGTGCTGGGCTGCTCCACTTGAACCTGCACCATGCACTTTTTCATCTCCCATCTTTGGCAAACAGCCCGAAAAATGTCGGGGTGAAGAGACCATTCCCCCGGGAATAACTGCTGGCGACTTAAGTAGTCCGCCTGCCTATTCTCTACTCCCGGGATGAAAACTGCCGATAGGCATGGGACATTCTTTTCTGCCCAAGTTAGAATATGGTTCACCTCTCTGAGCTGAGAGACTCTTGGTGCCCCCTTGGTGATTGATATAGGCCACAGCCATGGAGTTGTCGGATTGGATCCTAACAGGACAATTCCTTAACCTGGAGGTCCAGGTTTCGAGAGCCAGATGCACTGCCTGAATCTCTAGGATGTTGATGGGCAAGGCTCTTTCGGTTCTTGACCACTGTCCCTGGACAGTCGTCTTCTCTAGTACTGCTCCCCAGCCTGAAAGGCTGGCACCTGTTACTACTTTCCAGATAATTGGTCTGAAGGATTTTCCTTTCTGCAGATTCTGGTTTAGTAACCAACTGAGGCTTTGGGACACTCTTGGGGACAGCCACATTGGAAAGTCCAAAGCTTGGATCGTTCTGTTTCAAGCAGACAGGATACTGTTTTGCAACAGTGTCGAATGGAACTGGGCATAGGGAACTGCTTCGAATGAAGCTACCATCTTTTCTAACAACCTCATGCAAAGGCGAATTGAGGGATTTCTTTTTGACCTGATCATCTGCACCAGCTCTTGTACGGAGCTGATCTTTGCCGGGGGGCAAGAACATCCTTTTCTGGGCTGTGTCTATGATCAGGCCCAAATACTACTGCTTTCTTAGCGGTTTTAAGGAGGACTTCTCTAGGTTTAGAATCCAACCCAGACTTTCCAGGTAACTGATTGTAATGCGTACACTTTGCTCCAAGCGAGCCACTGACTGGTCTATTAACAATAGATCATCTAGGTACACCAAGACTGTTATGCCCTGTGCCCTTAGCCTGGCTAGAGGTGGGGCCAGCACTTTTGTGAACACCCGGGGTTCTGTAGCTAGCCCGAAGGGCAAGGCTACAAACTGAAAGTGCTGTTGCTCTACTTTGAACCGCAGAAACCTCTGGTGAGCAGGAAATATGGGAACATGCAGATATGCATCTCTGCTGTTGATGGATGTCAGAAGTTCTCTTCCTTGTAGGATGGAAACTACTGACTCCATGTGAAAGGAGCGGATCTTCAGGAACCAATTTAGATTCCTTAGATCTACAATGGGTCTGACACCCCCATTTGGTTTTGGTACTGTAAACAGGTTTGAATAAAACCCCAAACCTTGCTCTTCTGTGGGGATCTGTATGATCACCCCCTGTGCCAATAATTGGTCTAATGCTTGAAACAGATTGCCTTTTTCCTTGATCCTTGGGAACATTTGATCTCAGAAAACGAGACGGTGGAAACTCCCAAAATTCTAGTTTGTATCCTAGAGACACCGTGGAGAGCACCCATCTGTCCTGAATTTCCCTTTGCCAAAGTATTTCAGAAGTCTTCCCCCCACTCTGGTGAGGGGGGACGCCTCTTCATGATGAGGCTTTAGTATTCTGCTTTGCTGATTTGCGGCCCCAGGCCTTCTTTTGTGCCTGGGTCTGACCTTGTAGTTTTCCTCTAGAGTCTGACGGCGGAGGCCGTCGCCACTGCCTAGAGGTGGATGCCCCTGGTGCAGGAGAAAAAGTCTGTTTAAATGAAGGACGTTTATACTTTCTTTTGACTGGCAAAAGAGTACTCTTTCCACTAGAAATGTCTGGCTGTATTTATTCAAATCGCCAAATAGTCGCTCCCCATGAAAAGGGAAACTAGTCAGAAGCTTTTTGCAAGGTGCTTCGGCTGACCAATCTTTTAACCAAAGGGTCCTACGCATGTGTACTAGCACAAGCGCAAGGCGGGACGCCTGGTGAATAGAATCCTTCATAACATCTATGGCAAAACATAATGCTTTTGGTAGTTCGACCAACTCATGGGCCTGTTGTGCACGAGCCTATGTGAATTGGTCCTTTAAGGACTGACAGATGCCTATTGCTGCGAATGCAGGCTGAGCAACGGTCCCTGCCAAGGAAAAAAAGGATTTTAACAGGAATTCCAACTTCTTATCTGTTGGATCTTTAAGCATTTGTGCATTGTCTACTGGACAAGTTAGACTTTTATTCACACTGGAAATCGCAGCGTCAACTGCTGGAACCTTCCATTTTTTGGTGAATTTATCTTCCATGGTATAGAGAACTGATAATCTCTTTGGAGGGAGAAAATGCTTATCTGGATGATCCCATTCAGCATAAATAAGCTTTTCTAGTATTGCATAGACAGGAAACGCATGCAAAGGCTGTAAAGCAGTGGTGTCCAAACTATGGCCCTCCAGTTGTTAAGGAACTACAACTTCCATCATGCCTAGTCATGTCTGTGAATGTCAGAGTTTTACAATGCCTCATGGGAAGTGTAGTTCTGCAACAGCTGGAGGGCCGTAGTTTGGACATCCCTGCTGTAAACGTTTCAAAGAACCCAAGGAGGAAACCGGACTTTCAGCTAACTGTTAGTGGTAGCATGAAAGTAGAGTGAACCATTTCCGTAAGGATTTGTACCTCAGATTGTGACGCTGACCACTCAACTGTTGTTTCCTCCGCAGAGGAATAATGGGCTTGTTTTTCCTCTCGATCGTCTGAGGGTAAAACCTCATCCTGTCCCCTCGGTAAAGGGTTTGGAGTGGGAGAGAGGGATCTATCACGCTTCCTATCCCCTTGGATGGAGGATGCGATTAAAGCCACTAATCTTCCTTCTAAGCCCTGCAGGGCAGAGGAAAATGCATCTTCAGTCACGTATACAGGGGCTGAAGTGAGAGAAGCAGTTGCACCGCCAATCAGTTCCAAAGACTCACCCTGGCTTGCCATATTTGGTATCTCTGGAGTGGATGACAGTGTGGAGGCAGGACTGGAGTTCCCAGCGCCGGGGGTGGAACATGGATCCCTCCTGGAGCGCCTCAGAGCACATCTTCACTTGTGACCAACACCTTAGACACTGGCGAAAAAACTGAGGTAGTTCTGGAAGGAGGAGGGGTTATATAGGGGATTCAACTTCCTGTATTGGGTATACCAGTGTCAACACCTGAAGGCAGTGGTGTATTTAGGTTTTGTGCTGCCCTAGGCCTGACTAAACTCATGCACCCCCCTAATTTAAATAGGACCCACCCCTTGCTGCCGAGGCCACAGCCCTTCCTGCCGAGACCACGCCCCTTCCTGTTTAAGACCCGCCCTATCATCTGTAAACCACATCCCTTCCTCTTTAGGCTCATTTGGCACCTTTCAGGGGGGAGGGGGGAACAGGTACCCTTCCCCACTCCCTGGAGACTGCAACTAAATGTGGACTGTTTAAAGGGTTTGCATTGATTTTAGCATGCATGGAGCACTTTGCACATGCCAGTGGCGGCTGGTGCTCAAAATTTTTGGGGGGGTGCAAACAAACTAAGAAATTCAGAAAAAAAGACATCAATTGCAGCCTCACTGTGCCCCATCAAATGCAGCCACTGTTCCATCAAACGCAGCCACTGTGCCCACCAAACGCAACCACTGTGCCCATCAATTGCAGCCACTGTGCCCACCAAACGCAGACACTGTGCCCACCAACGCAGCCACTGTGCCATCAAACGCAGCCACTGTGCCCACCAAACGCAGCCACTGTGCCCACCAAACGCAGCCACTGTGCCCACCAAACGCAGCCACTGTGCCCACCAAACGCAGCCACTGTGCCCACCAAACGCAGCCACTGTGCCCACCAAACGCAGCCACTGTGCCCACCAAACGCAGCCACTGTGCCCACCAAACGCAGCCACTGTGCCCATCATTTGCAGCCACTGTGCCATCAAATGCAGCCATTGTGCCCCATCAAACGCTGTCACTGTGCCCCATCAATTGCAGCCACTGTGCCTTTAAACACAGCCATTGTGCCCCATCAAACGCTGTCACTGTGCCCATCATTTGCAGCCACTGTGCCCTTAAACACAGCCATTGTGCCCCATCAAACGCTGTCACTGTGCCCCATCATTTGCAGGCACTGTGCCTTCAAACGCAGCCATTGTGCCCCATCATTTGCAGCCACTGTGCCTTTAAACGCAGCCATTGTGCCACATCAAACGCTGTCACTGTGCCCCATCAATTGCAGCCACTGTGCCTTTAAACGCAGCCATTGTGCCCCATCAAACACTGCCACTGTGCCCCATAATTTGCAGCCACTGTGCCTTTAAACGCAGCTATTGTGCCCCATCAAACGCTGTCACTGTGCCCCATCAATTGCAGCCACTGTGCCTTTAAACGCAGCCATTGTGCCCCATCAAACGTGTCACTGTGCCCATCATTTGCAGCCACTGTGCCCCATCAAACGCTGTCACTGTGCCCCATCAATTGTAGCCACTGTGCCATCAAATGCCAACACAGTTCCCATAAAACTCTTATAATTTTTTTCAAAAACTTTACCTGCTGTGCCGAGGAGAAGGGTCAAGCAGTGTGGAGGAGGGTAGGCGGAGCATAAGGCTCCACCTCCACCAGTCATCGTCCACTTATGGGGGCGTAAATCACACGCCGCCCCCCGCATGAGAGAAAGTCCCCCCACCCGTCTTCCTGATTCCCGGCTCCCGCGCCCACCCACAGCCCACGGCAGCCGTCTTGCTGTAGCGGGCTTACAAGTACATATTTGGGGGGCACACCATACAATTCATTTAAATTCAAGATGGTGCTGCTGTAAGACCTATAAACAGTACAAAATATTTTACAGCGCACACATACAAGAATGACATTTCCTGCAGGGCTAGTTAAAAACACCTGAACACCTGAACATATTCAAAAAATAAGGGGGTTTGGTCACACTATATGGTCATATAGTGCTAAGCCCACTTACTGCGACAAAGTACCCTGAATTAGTGGGTCCTACACTAGTAATAGAATGGAAGATCCTCTGTCTCAACCATGGGAGCTGAACTCCTCTATGTGGGAGAACTGAAAGGGATACATCCTAATCACTGGTGGCCACTTGTTGCTGTAGCGGGCGGCGCTGCTGTGTATGGGCGTGCTTGTCAGAGGGTGGAGGGGCGTGAGCTCTGCTAAGCACAGCCCATACACACGCCCCTCCACTCTCTGCCAAGCACGCCCATACACAACAGCGCCGCTACAGCAAGGCGGCCGCCGTGGGCTGCATGTGTGCGGGGGGCGGCCGCGGGAGCTGGGAATCGGGTGGGGGGACTTTCTCTCATGCGGGGGGGCGGCTTTTTTTTGCCGCCCCCCGCAAAGTGCCGCACTAGGCCTAGGCCTTGTCGGTCTAGGCCAAAACACAGCCCTGCCTGAAGGTGGCCCATAACCCATTAAGTAATTACTTAAGGCTCTGTATCCCATGATGTATAAAGAAATCAAGATTTAATTTCAAATATATATGTATGACAATTTAAAACAGTTTATTGATATTATTTATTTTTAAACATGTGACCGGTAGCCCCTCCTGCCACTGTCTCCATACAGACAAGCTGGGAAAGAACTGGGTCATGTGATAGCTGTCTATTGATTAGGAAAAAAGGCACTTGGATGATTTTTTTTAAATTAAAATGATTACAGCATCATCATCCACATACAGAAAGAAGGGATCATGTAAATTAAACAGTGTGTGTTTAGTATGATTTTAACTGAGGTAGAAAAGTACAGTCAATAACGATGTTCAGTTGATTGTCAGGGCTGTGTAAATTATTATTATTTATTATATTATTATACAGGATTTATATAGCGCCAATAGTTTACGTAGCACAATGGTTGGACAATACAAACACCTTAAATCTGTTCACATATATTCATTCCAGCCTCCCATTTAGTCATTTGCCTCTAGTCCAGCTTTAATAAATGTTTTCATGGGGGTTGCATGGCCTTTACTGCAGGTTGACCTTTCTTTCCTTTAATCTAGTGGCATCAGATAAAGCTAATAAAGCTTTAAGGTCAGAACTTATACTGATTTTAGGATAATGCTCTAAAGGTACCCATAGACAAAAGATGATAGAGACTGCATTTAGCAGCATTGAGCAAGGTTCTCATATAAGTAAGAGGTCCTGACTCTTCTGCTTGGCCACCATCACAATGAGAGTTGCTCAGACAGGTTCTAAAACATACCCCAACTGCTAATGCTACTCCTTGGCAGGCCAATGTCAGCCTCTAATGATTTTAAAAGCTCACCCTGAGGGTGCTTGAATCATTCATTAACAACTGCATTTCCAAAACTATGCACAGCTAAATCAGAGCTACACAGTTAAGAATCACAAGATTGCAAATCCCAGCAGTGACCATAACATGCTTAGATCTGACCTGCTACTGCTAAGTCACAAAACATCCTGTACAGGTCTGCCCCTAAAGATACAAAGTTGCACTTTTTAGCTGCTGTAGCCAAGATCAGTTTATTTCAAGTAAGTCAGACCAGATCTGAGAAAAGAAAAAAAAAAAAAAAAAGGAGGGGGGAAAAAAAAAAGATAAGAGGGGAAAAGCAGCCGAAAAGGCAGCGGAATCTGTTCCAAATTAGCAAAGGTCTCCTTTCATTTTACTAGCAAGTAATTGGAAGCGGTAAAGAAAAGTGTAACTTATCGGATCTGGCGTGTTTATCTTTTCATGAGGACAGCCGGCCGCTGGCGGGTTCCCTCTGGAGCCCTGGGGGGGTAAATCACCTTCCCTTGATGTCCATTTGATCCAAAAAGAAAACAAAGGCGCCTGCAGAATGAGTGAGTGTAATTTGGGCGGCCCAGATGCTGTGTAATGCAAGGAAAGGCCTTGATTGGAAACGTACCTTTCTGTGGAGAGGACTTTGCTCTCTCGTTTCCATATGCCCTTGAAGTCGCTGCAGAATTCATACCACACCACGAAGAAGGAATTGGGGCCGATTTCCTTCTCGCCAGATTTTGGCTTAACTCCAAAGTATCCTACTGTTTCTTCAAAGCTGTAAGCGGGAAGAGAAGTTGTCAGCAAACAAGATCTCCTGGGCAGAGGATATGTTCCCCTCCACCTCATCCTCTTATCAATCTCCAAAAAAAATGAGCCATTAGTGACTCACTGTAGGACATATTAATGCAAAACCTCCACAACCTGACAGTCTCTGTATACCGGGAAACATGAGCAGCATCACAGACAAAGTCATGGTTTAAAAAAAAAATAAAAAAAATCACAACTGCTCTTTAGGTAAATTATACATATTTACATAACATTTCCACTCTGATTAATGCCGATTGAAACATGGCAAGTTTTTTCAACCAATATCTGAATGGTTCCTAAAGAAATTATTTCCATGTATAGGGTGAAATCCACTTAACTAAATCAATAACCTGCAATAACTTCTGTTACTAAACAATAATCCTTATATCCTTATAACCAATAATAATATGCTTATATAAAAGAAAAAAGAGAAGGTAGTACTTGGTAGGTCTTGAGAAGAGATGTAAATAACATCTCTTCAGAGGCCTAGCTGAGCACTAACTCTTCATTACATAGATTTAGGCAGCATTTGTGGATGCTATAGATACACCATCATTCTGTTGTCATACATCTCTTTACCATTTTTGATTTTTTTCTAAACGAATATATGAAGAAACTCTTAATATCAATGCTAACTTTCTTAATACGCTTACAGGTGTGAAAACTTTTCCATTTATGAAGACAGAATGATAAATATTTTAGAGAAATGGACTCCATACCTGTTTTTGGCTTTATTTAGATTACCATCTTCTATTTTAAGTTCTTCTTTGGCTAATAAAAAAACAAAACAAAAAACAAACATTAAATTTAAAGCCCTGACATAGAAAAATTTCACAAAAAATGGTAAACATTCTTGAAATCCTCGCTTGAGCACACAAACCAGATGCAATCTTCTCCATTTAAAATTACAGGCCGTGACTAGATTGGTTCACGGTTTAGCAATATGGTAAGGTCTTTACCCATGGTTTGTGCTCGAAGACAGACAAAAGTAACCATCCACCCTTCCCTATGTATATAGAACACAGAAGCGTTCTTGGTCAAATTTTATTGGTGTCTGTTTATTCTTTGTAATGTCATTAAAATTTCAAATAAAGCCAATTTTGCCTTATAGGGAAACGCTCTTTGGATATTTTTTATTGAAGATTTTAAAGGATACAGAGCATAACCTCATACAGATATATAAGTAAAACCAATATATTGGTGAGTTCCAAAACAGTACCCATCCAACATCACATAAAAGAAGCGTAACTGAAGAGCAAAACAATAAGTTTACCAAAGTATATGGTAATAATATAGTAATGGTTTAGCTGAGTGCCAATGAAGTAGCATGGGTTTAATAGGGTTGATGGGTCCACCATGAAGAAAACAGAAATATGTGAATGGGGCCTATGAAAAAAAAGGTGTAGAGAAGGAGGGAGGGGGTGGAAGGAGATCAGGGACACCCCAGCCAGAGTCTTAGGACCTCAGTGTCTAGCAGAATACTGGTGAGCTTTTCAGTGATGAAAATTAAATCAATGTGGCAGTCGTGATTGAGACCACGTGAGGTCGGGGGGTTTCAAAGACATACCATGGGGGTCTCTAGGACATGGACAAAGCAGCAATGATGGTAAGTTTTTAGGAACTTTTGTTCAAAACCTAGAGAGCAAAGGGTATGTCCAACAGGCGTGTAGAATATACCCTGGAATTGTGCAGCCTCGAAAGCAGGTGCTGGAAGCGGACGGGTAGGTGTGTGCCAAACGAGGAGGGACCACGTATAACCTCGAGACGGTTTTAAAGGCTGATTCCACTGTGAATATACTGATGGAGTGGAAAGCCATTGTGGACCAGATTTGTGACTAGTCTCCTTTGACTTTGGTACTTTTGAGGTCTTGTTCCCACTTAGAAAATGAAGTGTGGCTATGTGGGCTTTTGGGACTGTACAACTGAGGGAAAAAAAAAATAGAAATATGTCTGGGGGGGAAAGAGGGGGGGGAAAGAGGTGTACAGTGGCAAATGTGCTTAAACAATGATAATTGGTAAGTACCGCAGTTGGCCAATGTTAAATTTGTAAAAAGCACAGTGGCCACTGGTGCTCCATTCATTTGGGGGTGGGGGGGCTTGGAAACACACCATCCATCCCGTCCCCCCCGGTCGGTCAGAAAACCCCCCTCAATCGAAGCCACCAGCCTTGGCTCCTTCCTGCGTCTCCTCCTCCTCGGCGACTTCACCCTGTGTCTCTTCCTCCTCGGCGGCCATTTCGGTCGCTTCTCCTCTCGGGTCTTAAGACCCACTTCCTGATTAGCGAGGAGAATCAGGAAGACAATAGCGAATATTAATTTGAACCCACCCTTTTTTGAAGCCAATTAGAGCCTCAGGCTCTAATCATGCATGTCAAAAAAAACAAAAAAAACAAACACTTTGCAATCCATGCATCCAGTGCACTGCATGTAGATTAGGGACCAGGCACATGGATTAGGGGGGCAGTTCCCCTATGGACGGGCTGCCACTGAAAAAGCATAAAAGTTCAGTGGATATGGGCTGGTGCTGCCTGAAAGAGGGAGAGGGGGCACGTGTGGTGAAAAGAATTTACTACAGTACCTGGTGGAATCCCAAACTCTGAGCTAGTGGGTCAAAGGGCTTAAAAGTTTTAGATTTTGAGGGAAGCCATGGTAGTTAGTGGAGGGAGACCGGAAAGGTTTCCAATTGGACCCATAAGGGGGCATGTTGTACGGTATAAAAGGAAGGTCAGAGAAGCAATATGAGCAGTCAAGAAGTATTTGATGAAGTTCAGGACTCCCAAACCTCTCTGATTCCTGTGAATGAACACAGTATGTTTAGAGACACAAGGTTTTTTTTTTTTTGTCAGCCCAGACAAATCTTTGGTCCCTTTCACACTGATACTTTTCTCTGCGTTTTTACTCTGCAAGAAAAATGTTTCCCTAAATCCTATGGGACTTCTCTCACCACTGCGCTGTGCATACGGTGCATTTTGAAAAGTCCTGCATGTTGCATCTGTGGTGCGGTGTTGAAAACCGCTCCAAAAACGCAGCTTCCCATTGAAATAAATGGAAATTGTGGCAAAATGGCAGTAAAGTCCCAGTAAAAACGCACCACGATTTGCGTTTTTTAGTCACATGTCCATTTGAGCATAAGAGAGAATGGGGACTGGGAGAGTATAGAATAAATAGAGAAGCTTTGGTAAAATTTGTATATTTATGGCGTCCTCCCTATCTACAAAGGTGGAGGTGAGGCCAGGATGAAAGTAAAACTTTTAAAGACTGGAATATAGTTGACGTCATAGAGTATGTGATATGACCTGGTAAGGCGAATTCCTAAAAAAAATTAGTTAGGAGGTGGGCTGTGATTCCCTTGTCGTCTGGGCTGAATCAAAGAAGATGTGCCAGGGGCTCCAGAGCCAAAATAAAGAGTATGGTAGATAGGGGGCACCCATGGCATCTACCCCTATAAACTGGGAAAGAAGTCATTTGGCAGGAAAGATAGTGGATTGTAGGTGAGGGCCTGTGATACAGAGCTCTCAGCCAAGATACGAAGTAGTCAGGAAATACCCAATTGTCTAAGACATATTGCATGCACTCCCAGAAAAGAGAAACACCCACCCAATGTAAATCCAACCCAAGGACCATACCAGGAATCCGATTCTGATCCATTAAGTGGATCAAATGTATGACTTTGTGGCGGTTATCAGATAACTGCCTATTTAGGACAAAGCCCAATTGGTCCTTATGGCTCAAGTCATGTAGGAATGTATTGATTCTAATGCTGAGGCTTTTGATATCGACATAACAAAGTGATGGGTGTGGGGGTCCAGAGGGTCTTTACCAGGTTTTTGAAGCATAACTATTTAAGCTATTGTTGATGATGGGTGTAGGATCAGGGCAAGTTTGTAAGTTGTTAAATAAGTTGGTCCGCTGGTGTGCCAGAAAATTGAAAAAATTCTTATAAAGCCGAGAAGCAATAAGGGTCAGCAGTTTTTTGCATTTTCAAGGATTTGATTGTCTTGACTTCTAGGGTGGTTATATCTACTTCCATCTTATTTGACATAGATTTGTGTGTGTGTGGTGGTGGGGGCTTACGGTTTTGGGAATAGAGTGTGCCAGTTCCCTACGAAAGGCGTTCCCAGGGCTTGTATAGAGTGGACACACACAGATGCGTATTTGTCTACAATGGTGGAGGGGTTAGCCATGATATTATTGTCTTATAGGCAAAGAGAAGGGGGGGGGCTGTGTGAAAACACAGGTGGGACTTTGAATGAGGCACATAACTAGTGTGCCTCCATCCCTGGTACAAAGTAATAGGAAAGGGGATTTGGGACTTTGAATGAGGTTCTAGACATGGTGGGGGTGTGTTTAAAAAATCACATGTTTATTAACATGGAGGATATATAAGTATAAATATCTGGGTCATAGGGTTGCACATAAAAATACATATATATATCATGGACATCAGAGACACAGTCATATCAACTTGGAAACTCATGACAATATGGCAAATACATATATATAACATGATTAACAGTTTTTGGTTCAGGGATCTTAGGTCCAAGATTGGCCTTATGTCCCCATTTGGTTTTAGAACCGTGAACAGGTTCCAATAAAACCCTGTGCCTCTTTCGTACACCGGAACCTGTATGATCACTCCCTGAGGCACTGACTGTTCTAGTGCTTGAAACAAGTTTCTTTTGGGAGGATCCACAGGAACGTTGGATCTTAAAAACCTCTGAAGAGGAAACCTTTGTAATTCCAGCTTGTAACTGCGGTACACTGTTGAGGTGACCCACTTGTCCTGCACCACTGTTCTCCAAATGTCCGTAAATTGGAGCAGCCTTCTCCCCATGCGATAAAGTGGGGGCATCCCCTCAAAAGGAGGGCTTGGTGCTGGGTTAGAAGCGTTCTGGACCCAGGGTTTTTCTGGCCCTGCTGCTTGCCCCTGGCTCTATCACCCTGTGGGCCTGAGGAAGTCCCCGAGGTTTTAAACGGGGACACCTGGTTCTTCTCTTTACAGGAAGTAAAGAACTCCATACCCTGGAAATCTTTTGGATGTACTTGTCCTGATCATCAAACGTTTCCCATGGAAGGGGAACCCTGCCAATAGCTTCTTACAGGGAACCTCTGCTGACCAGTTCTTAAGCCACACAAATTTGTACATGAGTACAGACAGGAGAGCCAGATGAGAGATTTGCTGTATAAAATCCTTTAAAGGCATCTACAGCAAAAAACAGCGCTCGATCTTTCCCTATTTTCAGCAAGATCATCCTCCTGGTTAGGCCCATCAGGCCGTCTGACCTGATCCTTTAAGGACTGGCAGACTCCAATTGCTGCGACAGCTAGCTGAATAGCTGAACTGGCCAAAGAAAAGGAAGCCTTTAATAATAACTCAAGTTTCTTGTCAAGAGGGTCTTTCAAGCCCTGTGCGATATCCACTGGACAAGGTAAGTTCTTGTTTAGGCAAGAGACTGGCGCATCTACGGCTGGCATACTCCATTTCTTAACAAACTTTTCCTCCATGGGATATAAAAGGGAAAACCTCTTAAGAGGAATAAAAATCCTTTCAGGATGTTCCCAATCAGCATACACTGCCTGTCCCAACAGCGGGTGCAAGGGGAAAACCTGTGCACCCTGAGGAGGCTTCAGGGACCCCAAAAAGGACAAAGGAGGCTCAGAAACCATTGCAGGAGGTAACTTAAAGTCAGAAGCAGACTCATCTGCCAGGCCCCACAGAATCCTTGGCATTTAGCTCTTTCCCATCCTCAAACCCATTCCTGTTCCAAATTAGAAGGAACAAGGGAGGGGGAGCTGTCACGCTTCTTGCCACCCTGCGGGATGGAGGTAATCATGCCAGCAATCTTGGGCTCTAACCTGGCTAGGGCTGAGGACAGTTCAGTCCTGGTGATAAAGGCTGAAGCAGCAGCATTGACTGTAGGCATAATACCAGACAGGCGTAGCGACTCAGATTGCCCGGAAGCCTCTGGTCTCTCAGGGTATACAACACTAGGGTTTCAACCAGGCTCCTCAAGAGCTACTGATATAGGTGTGCCCTTTCCTGTAGGGTTAGCCCCGCTCCTCTTTTTTGAAGACATTGCAAGCCACAAAAAGGGAGTACCTGGGTTTAGTATTTTACCCCAGAAGGGAGATCCTTTAATAGGGCTCACCAAGCCCCTATGTAACAATCCTGCTAAGCTCTTTAGCTTGCCAAACAACACCTGGTGACTCACGTGACCCGGGTAAGGAGGAATGAACTGATGAAGCGAAAGGTTTTCAGAGGCTGCTCTGTGTCCCACTGCTGTCCTCTGGAAGTGCCGCATGTCAGCCACTCTCAGGTTAAATAAGATGGCTGTGCGCCGGGACACTTTGTGCCTGCGCAGTCACGGTCCCATGTACGCGCACAAATTTTCCCTCCACAAAAGACAAGACAGCAAAAGACACAAGAAAGCTTACTCTTTCCAACTGTCAGCCCAAAAACTCCACCCTGCGGTCAACGCTACACAGGTGTCCAGCCTTAGCTAGATTGACAGATTGTTACACACATGGGGCACCCCACAATAAGTAAATAAGGGGGATTGCACTTACCCGTCCAGACGCAGAGCAACCTTAGAAATTAAGAGCCCAATCTTCACCCATCACGGTAGGCTACTGTCACTTGAGGACCTTCAAGGACTGGGTACCCTTTTCATGTTTTAGGGTCCACTCCCTTGGACCTGTACAGCACCCTGAAGGAATGTCTTAGCTCTGTGGTGTCCAGGATTCCACTACGCAGGGTCCACTGCTCGCGGTCGCATTACAGGCAAAACCTCGCAGGATCCTTGTATCTTTTTTTGCGAGGCTTGGGTACCATCCATCTTAGCATGTAAGCTAATTTCAAATGGATTTGATCAGTCAATCCCTTGATTTATTCTAGAACCATTCTGGGACTTCAAGACCTGAAGCTCGAGAGATTGCAGACACTGGTTAAAAAAAAAACAAAAAAACAAGTATTTCCTGTATGGGAGGGGTTATATAGGGGATCACTTCCTGTCTAAAGACCTTTGGTCTACCAGTGTCCATTCACCTGAAGATGAAGTATAGCCCAGTAAGGAATAATAGCCTCACTCTGTGTCCCGTGATGTATGATAAAGACATTTGATTTTACCCAAGACAAAGTTTAAAATGAAAGACTGATCATCTTTACAGGGGCAATACCAACCCCTTGTCATTCTGTATGGTGCTAGGACAGTGGGACAATCACAAGATAGATCACAAGGAAAGAATGGAGGGTGGAGGGTACGCCTTCACTTCATGACAAGAGTACATCTTAAAAAGGAGAGGTTTGCTTTTTTGTTCCCATTTACAAACTTGTGCACCTGTGGCTTTATGACCTGAGACCCAGGCTGTGGTGATTAGATAGCAGGGGGCCAACCAGTGTATCCTCAGATGGGCCTGGGACAGGTGCTTCTTTTACTCCTATGGTTAACATGACCCTGCCAGTACTGCACTAGGTTAAAGAGGATCTACACTGTATCTGAACACCACTAAACAGCAGGGCAGATGATTTATATAGCATTTACTTCCTTGAATCCATCTGCCCTTAGCTTAAACGTGCAGGCAGGAGGCTGTGCTTAGCGGAGAAAACCCCTTCTGGGATGTATGACATAATTTGCCATAGAAACCAGGAAGTAACTGAGGAAATTGACAAAAAGTTTAAAACAATTAAATATAATATACCATATCTATTTACAGTATAGGGATTAAAAAAGTCAATGTTGATGACAGCTGGGAGGACGTCATATAAAGTCCTCCCAGGATCGCACCACGGGCCGTGCTCTGGCACGATCTGTCAATGAGAGATCACGGTACCGGCCCACTGCCAGTACCATGTGATCGCTGTGGTCAATCTCAGCAGATCACATGACAGTTGTAAACAATGAAAGTCTTTGTTACATGCCTTTCATTGTGTACTATTGTGATGAGCTCTGATTGGTCACAGTCATCAAATGGTACAGACAGTGCCAATCACAGCCCATCTGTACCATGTGATTAGCTGTAACCAATCACAGCTAATCTCACACTGAAGTAGTTTTCATATAGTAAAAATGGTTGCTATTTTTTTGTTCATACCACCACCGCACTAGTCATATGACGACGCTGTATTGCACCGATAACAGTATGCAAAATGTCATTTTCCAAAAAATTGTGACAAAATACCTTGGACTGTCTACTTACCAAAAAGGGGTAATTTGACTGTTCTAGCATTTTCAGGTCTCAAGAAATGACATATGCTGTCAGTATTTCAGGACTGATCAATTTTCACACACACACACACACACATATATATATATATATATATATATATACACACACATACATTTTTATATATATATATATATATATATATATATATATATATATACACACACACACAAACTTTCCTGCAGAATATACACAGCTTTGGTTTATTCTCACCAAAGAAATGTAGCAGAATACATTGCGGCCTAAAGTTATGAAGAAAGATTATTTATTTGAAAAAAAATGTATAACCGAATCAAAGAAACATTTAAAAAAAAAAATTGTCTTTTGTTTATTTTGCAAAACAAAAAAAAAAACAAAAAAACCCCCCAAAAAAACAGCGGTGATATACCACTGTAAGCACACTATGTGTGAAAAAAAAAATGATAAAAATTTCATATGGGTACAGTGTTGCATGACTGCGCAACTGTCAAAGTGTGACAGAGCTGAAAGCTGCAAAATGGCCTGGGCAGGAAAATGGTAAAAGTAGTGGTGCACTGAAAAGGAAATTTTGGTGCAGAAACCGAAAATGCACAATTGTATTATATTCCACTTTTTAATTAATATGAATTTATTGTTGGCCATTATTGGCACCTTTAGTGCAAGAAAAGCTCAAGAAAAATGCAGTCTGCAGTCTCTAACCATCTCTTGTATCATGTTCCCAGTCTCTGACCATCTCTTGTATTATGTCTGCAGTTTCTGACCATCTCTTGTATTATGTCTGCAGTTTCTGACCATCTCTTGTATTATCGATAATTTTTGGTGGCCAATGTTTCCCTGCACCTCTAGGTAAAAGTGTCCGTTACTGAACTGGTTAAATGTATAAATATGTTAAGAACAGCCCTTTATTATTAACATATGAAAACGGGCACTTCATGTTTTGTATGACTGAGTTCAACTGCTTTATCATATTATAATTGACACTCAACTCATCAGTTCATTGGCCTTTACCCACCTATATCAGTTAATAAATTTCTGATCCAACTCAACAAAGCTAAAATGATAGTGCAACATTTTTGTGTAATAAATTGCTTGCTTTCTCCACTGCCTGCAAAGCCAACCATCATGTGATTTCCAGATTTAGAAGTATTGGGGTAGAGTTATTCAGAGTAATTAATGGATCTATTTAGTAGCGTCCATTGTTACAGATTAAAATTTCATTTGATATCAAAATGAATAGTCCTAGCCAATGATTGCATCAACAAAGTTTATTGTAAACAGTATTGCACAGTATTATATATCAAATAAAAACATAAATATCAGTTTAGGCTCATCAGAGCTACAATATATGCACATTATATAGGGAAAATACAGACCAGCTATTTAAAGTGGAACTTTAGTCAGAAAATTAAGTCCTGCTAGATCGCCTCAGGCTGGCCCCTTTTGCAGGTATAGCTATGTAAAACATTAAAAATAAGTATCTATATTGTTTAAAATCCAGTAATACACTGTTTTACCCTGCTCTGCACATGCTCAGTTGCTCTCCCATTTTAGCCATTTTTAGGCACTGCTGAGTTTGTAGAGGCCAAACTGCTGACAGCCTTAAAGCAGAATTCTATCCTTTACAGCCAAGGACGCTGTTTCTGTTTCATCACATGTGCAGCACCATGGCAAGAAGCAAGTTGTTATGGGTAAATTTCTGCTTTAAGGTATTGTCTGAAAACATTTACAGAAAAACATTTTGTCTGAAGACAGTTACGTCTTTCCATTAGAAAAGACTGCAAACACAGTACGTTCAGTCATGTACAGAAAAAGCTATTTTATTAACCACTTCCTGCCCGGCCTATAGCAAAATGACGGCCGTGCGGTGGTTGCGCTATCCTGACTGGATGTCATATGAAGTCTTTCAGGATAACAGCCGGCACACGCCGATTGGTGGTGCGGCGTGTCAGTCTGGCCGATCTCTGTAAAGAGTCTGATGGAGACTCTTTACATCATAGCTGTGATTGGACACAGCTGATCATGTGGTAAATGGGAAGAGCCGCTTATCGGCTTTTCCTCACTTGCCTCTGAAAGACACGAGTAAAGGAGAGCAGATCGGCTGCTCTCCTGATGGGGGTGTCTGTGCCGATTATCATTGCAGCCCCCCTGAGGATGCCCACCCAGGACCACCAGAGATGGCCACCACTGATGACCACCAGGTATGCCACCCATTGCCACCAGGGATGCAAAAATGTGCCCAAACAGTATGCCAATCAGTGCCCATATATAATGACACACAGTGCCCACCAGTAATGCCTGCCAGTAATGCACATCAAGGCCACCCATCAGTGCAGCCTTTCAGTGCCCATCAGTTCTGCCTATCAGTGCCCATCAGTGAAGGAGAAAACATACTTATTTAAAAAATTTTATAACACAAAGAAACTTATTTTTTTTCAAAATTATTTATTTTGATTGTTTAGCAAAAAAATAAAAACCTCAGAGGTGATCAAATACCACCAAAAGAAAGCTCTATTTGTGGAAAAAAAATGATAAAAATTTATTTTGAGTACAGTGTTAGATGACATCGCAATTGTCATTTAAAAAGCATCAGCGTTGAAAGCTGAAAATTGGCTTGGGCAGGAAGGGGGGAAAGTGCCCGGTATTGAAGTGGTTAAAGAATAGTTGCACAGTGGACATTTTTACAGCTGGTGTTTTGGGCTTCAGAAGTTTTTTTCTGCAGCCAATAAACTCCCCAGCATGTTAACCTATGTGTCCATGCACACATAGGCTATTATCATTATTATTATTCATGATTTATATAGCGCCAACAGTTTACGCAGCGCTTTACAATGTAGAGGGAGACAGCACAATTACAGTACAGTTCAATACAGAAGGGACAGGAGGGCCGGCTTGTAGAGCTTACATTCTAAAAGGGAGGGGGTGGTGGTACAAAAGGTAATTGATGCGGGAAATGATTCGATGGGGTTGTTAGGTGGGTGTGGGATAGGCTTCCCTGAATAAGTGTGTTTTCAGGGATTTCCTAAAAGTGGACAGGTTAGGGGCTGATTGGATATACCGGGGCAGGGAATTCCAGAGGATGGCAGAGGCTCTGGAGAAGTCCTGAAGACGAGCATGAGAGGAGGTAACAAGGGAGCTAGAGAGCAGGAGTTCCTGGGAGGAGCGGAGGGAACGATTTGGGCGATATCTACAGATGAGGTTGGTGATGTAGCTGGGGGCGATGTTATGGATGGCCTTGTATGCTGTGGTTAGCATTTTGAATTTTATACGGTGGTGTAGGGGAAGCCAGTGAAGGGATTGGCAGAGAGGAGCAGCAGTCACGGATCGGTTAGTGAGGTGTATTAGTCTAGCAGCAGCATTCATAATACACTGAAGGGGGGATAGCCTGCGTAAGAGTAGGCCATTAACGAGAGAGTTGCAGTAGTCATAAGCATTTATAACTACTGCATTTATGACTGTTATAAGCATTTTTTGGCAGGAGCGTTACCTAGCTGGGAAAAACCCTTAACTAGTGGGTTTTGAGAGGAGTTTTTCAGCAGCTGTTAATACACTTTAACTCTGAAAAAAGCTAAAACAAAAAAAAAAAAAAAGAAAGCTTAAAAAAAAAAAAAAACACGCAGAAAAGCGAGGCTATTCTTATCAACGTTTTTGAGCCATAAGCTTTTGTGGGAGTGTAATTCTGTTAAAAAAAAAAGCTAAAAATTGATACAGCTAAACAATGCTGAAAAATGCTACTGCAAAAACTCTGAAAAACTCATTCTACAGCTAATGCTACTGGCTTTTTTTATAATGTCCAGTGTGCATGAGGCCTTAATCTGAATGAAACTGAGGTTACACATTTTCACAAAGCCTGCTATCTGAACTGAGGGGGGCAGAGTCCATAGAGTTGTCCCGATACCACTAAGACCGAGTACAATACCGATACTTTTTTTTTCAAGTACTCGCCGATACCGATTTTTTTTTAATGTCATGTGACAGTGGCACTAATATGCAGCACAGTCAGTAGCTTTTTATTCATAACGATGCTCAGTTATGAATAGACAGAGTCAGTGATCACCTTTTCCATTTGGAAAAGGAAGGAGCCTGTAAATGACATGAGCGGAAGAGGAGGGGCTCACAGGAGGATGGGGGACCGGAGGAGCGCACAGAAGGGGCCTGGAGGACGGGAGGGCGCAAATGAGCGTGGCACGGAGCGGGACCAAGAGAGCGCACAGAAGGGGACCGGAGAAGCGCACGGAGGAACACAGAGGGGAGCCGGAGAAGAATACAGGGGTCACTCAGGAACAATCAGTGAGGCGGTGGGGGAAGTTATAATCACTGATCTCACTGTGTGCTTCTCCTCCTCTCCCCTCCGCAGCTTTCAGCTGCTTTATTGAAAGCCACACAGGGAGATCAGTCATTATAACTTCCCCGCCGCTGCAACGATTGCTCCTAAAAGTGACCCCTGTATTCTTCCCCAGCTCCTCTCTGGTATTCCTCCGTGCGCTCCTCCGGTCCCCCCCCATTCCCTTCTTTGTGCTCCCTTGGTCCCGACCCCCCCCCCCCTCCTTCTCCGCTCTCAGATATCAGACTAGGCATCGGACGCATTTGCATGAGTACAAGTGCTCCTGCAAATACTTGGTATCGGGACAACCCTAGAATTAATCATTGCAGGCAGTGATGTGTCCTAGGACAAGTAGTCCCTATAAATTGAAAATAAACCAAAGAAATGAGCAGAGAAGACGCTGCAAATCATGCAGGGAATGCAGAAGGTTTGTATTCCTATTACAACGCTGATGTTATAAAATGAAAGTGTATGCTTTGACTATAGATCTCCTTTAAAATGATGGCAGAGTCCTTCATACTTTTTTCAGATGTCAACTGTAGGACATAACTAGATCAGTTTCTCTTCCGAAAAACAATAATACAAGGTGTCGGAGGATGATCTGCACGTTTCACAACTGTAGAGATAATGGTCTTCACCAGCTGTATACATTATACCCAGCGAAATCATTTTCACGGAACCGGTTTCAAATGCTATTTATATATAATTTGCAATGCCGCCAAAACATGTTGCAACAATATGATTCTAATAAAACTGTCTAAGAGCAGAAACAAGATGACTTGTGAGGCTGCAGTGTCCTGGACACAGAATGGCATTCGCTAATGTAAGTGGAGACTACCAGCAATAATGGGGCTGAAAACTTCACTGTGGAAGTAACATAAAAAGTTTGGAGTGGAACTCCTGATATGCTAGAACAGAGCAGGTAAGGGTTAGAGCATTGACAGGTTTTGTTTCTGCCTGTGTTCTCCTATATGGAAAAGCTCTGCCAATTCCTCCCCAAAGAAATACACACGAACATTTCTTTTCTTGCTCTGCAATGTGGTTTACAAATATGCTCCATTTGCTTTAAGAGCCTTACATGAAATTACATTCTAGCAAGGTCTAGCAACACCCCAGCTCAACACTGTTAGCAAGATTTGAGAAGGAAACACAACCCACGCATAAACCGATTGCAAGGACTATATAAGGTTTTTGAAGCCACACTCACCTTTCTGGATAAACTCAGTCATTCGGTCTTTGAAAGGCTGGAGATGGTCTTCTGGAGAGTCTTTAATAACAAGTTTTGTATTTTCCTCACACACTGTGGAGTAAAAAATTGTTGTATTACCACAAAAACTATATATTTTTAAAAAATAAATAAAATGTTTCAGAGAAGGTGTTAATGCTGTTGCAGAAGTTTTAAATAACAGATGTGTCATGTTTACCCAAGACCCCTGCATCAAAATTACAATACACAGATATGGTCAGCTGAAACACACTGTTGGCAACATTTTAATAAACCAACTGAACACCATTTAATGCTGCCCTCTCATCTTGTTCCCATAGCCTGCAGCACCACACCATTCAACAAAGGAAAAGATTCTTTTGCCCAAAAAGACTAATACAGCTTGCATCATAGACCACAATATAAATATTTGGTTAAGTGTCTTCATTAAAGGGAATTTATTCTACAGTTTTCTGGTTTCCATTCCTCAAAATTGTGATCTCCCTTCCAAAGTCATAAATACTCCACAAACAAAAATGTAAGGCTCAACCGATGCCAATTTTCAAAGTTTACTTGGGTATTTTCAATATATTTTTTTCAAAACAAAAAACACACAAAACCTACATTTGGTAAACTGTCCACCCATGCTTAGACACATTAAAGTATACTTCCCAACAGATTGCTCTGGTTTACTGACTCATTCATATGTAAATATGCCTTCAGCTCATTCATATGGCAAGCTCCTTCTCAGAACCCGGAAGGGTCTATGCTGGAAGGTAATTCTGTACTGGTGGGGAGAAGCTGCTACAGGAATATCTGTAAGCCACGACCACCTGCTGCAGTGGGCTATGTAGGCCCTATTTTGGCTCTTTGTCAAGTTAAAAAATTTGGAGGTAAAGTTAAATTATTGGAAACCAACCACTGGTTGGAACCTGGAGTCAATATCCTACAATCCTGGACGGGACAGAAATTAGCAGTGAAAAGCATTGCTCACTCTAGTTTATGTTGTACAATTTTATACCATGAGGGTTTCAATGATCAGCCTCCTACAAGCTAAGCTATGCCAACTTCTAGTTATATTGTGGAAATATTGCAAAATATTTTTTTATTTCAGCCAATTTTATTTAAACCTGCAAGTAATGAAGAGCTGGAAGCGTGCAAACAGACCAGGAACACGGCCACAAAAAGCTACATTTATGGCAACAAAGTTGAGACTCTGGCTACCCCCCAAATTGCTTTCAAGTCAACAGCTCGAAAAGCTTGTACAAATATATCTGGCAGCACTCTCCAAGCATATAGAGTTTGGCCTAAAGACACAGATTCAGTATTTGGCCTATTTGCACCAATCTGGTGCATTTAAGGCACATTATATCATGCATTATTATGCACTGTTTTAAGGGAGTCCATTGATTTGACTTCTGGACTGAGCTGAGCTCACTAAAGTGGTTATAAACCCTTACAGACCACTTTTCCCTACAGGTAAGCCTATAATAAGGCTTACCTGTAGGTACTGGAAATATCGCTTAAACCTGCATGGTTTAGGAGATGTTTACCATATACGCTTGTGCTGGCATCATCGGCACATGCGCACTTTCGAAAGGGCATGATTGTGCTGTTTCTACAGGGCCCGTGCCGTGACCGTCTGCTCCCGCGCGGGAGTGAAGTCACCCGACTCCGGCCAGTCACAGAGCCGAAGTCCGTGGCCCCGGAAGGAAGAGGGGTGAAGATGGATGCTTCCACCAGCGAGGACATTGAGGGCTTTCTTTGCAGGTAAGTGGCACATAATGGGCTAGTATGCGATGCATATTAGCCAATTATGTTTTTACTTTGCAGGGGAATAAAGAGGAAGTAAAACCCATCAGGGCTTACTTCCTCTTTAAACCCTCCATTTTGTAAGTACTTTCATCTGCTGATGTATTAACTTACGGAGTACGCAACTTCTTTATCTTTTAATTCTTGCCTATATGCCCATTTAAGCTGGTGCCATGACCACTGCCCTAGGTTTCCAGTTTCAGGGTGGCTCCTTTCTCTAGCAGCAGCCTACAGAGTCACCCTTGTACGCAGAGTCTAGCGTTAGGTATCAATAAAAAACACAGCCCTATAGCCTCCAAGCTAACAGACTGACAGGAAACTGAACTGGTAACTCTTTCCTGTGAAGACTGGGGGTTCAGGAAGCAGCACTGAGAGCAGAAGACAGCAGCACTGATTGTTGTAAACTGCAAGTGCTGGTGTAAGAATATTAAACAGTTTACTGGGAAATGTTTATTTTATTGTGCTCAATGTGTTAAGTTATAAATCCATACTTTAACAACTTGCCGACCGCATTATAGCTGAATGATGGCTACAGCATGGTCATCCAGTTCTGGTGGCCTCCCTTGATCCCGCCTGCTGTGCTCTGTGATCACAGTATCCTCCGGACACTGCTGGTCACAGATTGAGGTAAAGAGCCAATCAGCGGCTCTTCAACATGTGATCAACTATGTCCAATCACAGCTGATAACGGAGGTAAACAGAAGCTTGTTATCGGCACTCCTTTCCTCATGCTAACAGCATGAGAGGAGAGCCGATAACCAGCTTGTGTAAAAGGGACATGTACACTGATAATTAAGGCACGGATTATTCGCGTCCTGATTATCAGTGCAGTCCCAACAGTGCCCCCTCACTAGTGCCGCCCCATCAGTGCTGCCCTTAGCAGCACACATTAGTGAAAGAGAAAAATGACCTGTTTGCAAAATTTTATCTTAAACTATGAAAAACTTATTTCTCAAAATGTTTGGTTTTATTTAGCAAAAAAAAAACAAACTAAAAAACAAAAAACGAAATGAATAAATGGCACCAAAAGAAAGCGATTTGTGTGAAAAAAAAAAGATCAACATTTGATTTGGGTACAGTGTTCCATGATCGCGCAATTGGCATTCAAAGTGCGACAGCGCTGAAAGCTGAAAATTGGCCTGGGTGGGAAGGGTGTAAAAGTGCCCTGTAGGCAAGTGGTTAAAGTGACCCGGTCACCATAAGGACATTTTACACAATACAAACTATTTATCATTTTGGTGTCGTTTAAACAAACGGGCTGCTGGAAAGGTAAATATATTGGCATAAAAAACAAAAAAACACATAGGCTGGCTAAAAAGCTGATATTCTGCTTGAACTACGGTTAAGTTATCAGCAACAAGGAAATTATAAATTTTTCCAACGATCTAATCCACTCAGACTTGAATGGAGAAATGAAGCAATAACACATCACCATTGTGTAGCACTCGCTACAAAGCAGTATAACATATCCATATCTCTTAATCTCCAATACTTGGGGGCAGCACAATCAGTAGTTCACAGAAGATAGCTAGGATGGAAGATATCCTTCGGTGACGTATTCTTCGGAAGTGACATGGACACTGCATTTCTGGCAAGATCAACAGGTACAGTATTTTCTGTGTTTGCTAAAAATTTTAATTGAAAATGCAGCACATTGATATTATATGTGTTAAAAAAAATAAAATTAGTTTAGATACCGTATTTATCGGCGTATAACACGCACTTTTTTCCTCTTAAAATCAGAGGAAAATCGTGGGTGCTTGTTATACGCCGATCCCCGCTAATTGTGAGCTATCGGCGGCGATCGCCGCCGACATTCACATAGCGAGTAGTTTTAAATATGGCGCCGCGGAGTTCGGAGGGACTCGGCGGAGCTGAACGAGTGTCGGCGAAATCACAGAGCAGAGATACACATAGTCGAGTGTATTCGGCTCTTTCCGGCGCCGCTCACAGTCACGCCCAGTCCCGCCATTGGACCTGTATTATGTCCATCATAGGGCGGGACTGGGCGGGACTGTGAGCGGCAACGAGAAGAGCCGAATACACTCAACTATGTGTATCTATGTAAGTTTTTTTTCCTTAAACTTCCCTCCTAAAAGTTTTTTTCCTTAAAATTCTCTCCTAAACTTGGGGTGCGTGTTATACGCCGATAAATACGGTAATTACTTTTTTTTTTTTTTTTTTAAAAGGTTAAAAGTGGCATTAGCTGTTGCATTATTATCAGGCTGCTATAAACAAATATAAAGGCAGGAGAACAGGGGTTAAAGAGCCAGGGCTCTTAATTTTCTCTGCGACATTACTAGTTCAACACGAAGGCTGGCCATACATTATAAAGTTTTTTTTTCCCTTCAACTACGGGTTGAAGGAAAGAAAAAAAAGCTTGATTTCCCCCATCAACAGTGTCACGGAATCCCTCCAACAGTATTATTGTATTCTGACAGCAGAAAGTTTAAATACAATGGTCACTGCTGTCGACTATAGCCAGTGGCAGTGATCATACGGAAAAAAAAAAACACAACAGGTTAGTTGTACTGAAGCCGATTGATAGACAGTACTTTGATCAGCCTATAGCCGACTTAAAGCTGCCTGGTCTCCGTGTATAAAACAACAGTTGTGTTATACTTAGTGGTGCAAGCTGTAATACATACCGTTGTGCAGATCCACAATAACTATTCAACCACACTTCATATCACAAATGTCATTTAAAGCCGACATAGTCTCTTGTGCCAGAACAATGACTGGCTGACAGATACTATGCTGCCTAGATTTGTCAGTTTAAATCTACACAGATATCAGCATAGAATGGCAGCCTATGTAGACTATCTATTTTTTTGTATAAATAACCACAGATAACTCTTCCCAACTTGCTAACAGAAATGAACCGATCTTAGGCCTATCTCCAAAACTAGCAAAAATCGAAGGCCCTAAACATCTCTATTTCCCAGGTAAATAACCTCTAAATCAATTTTGACTTGAAATGGGCGGATAAACACAGGAGGTGTAGCTTGAAGCTTGTGGGCCCCGAAGCAAAAGTTGACCTGGCCCTCCCCACCCCACTACCACCCACCACTTCCACCGTGTGTGCAGATACACCCACCGCTCGCCAAGATACTCAAAGTGGCTAAAGAGTTTAGCGTTCCCAGAGTTCCTCCTTACAGTAGAGGACAGGGATCACTGCTGGAGAATCAAAGGACAGGGACCCCTGGCAGGTCATTTGGTAGAGCTCTTTTCCCAATCCAGCACTGTAAACAGCCCCCCCCCCCCAACAATACACAGGGCTGAAATCACATTCCTTTACATAGTCTATCAGCCCTCACAGGGTGTATCTGGCTTTTATGTTGCCGTTCTGAGCTGTGAAATCCCCTGGTCGGAACGGCAGTATAGTTGCAGTAGGCAAATACACCCTGTGCAGATCATGGCTGACTGGCTGTGTTGTAAAGGAATCAGCCATGCGGAGGAGGAGCAGTATAGAGTGCTGTACTGGGAAAGAAGCTCAGCAGCGGGCATAGCATCCAGGGCAGAGGGGATTGTCAGGGGGCTTTGGGGGGGGGCAAAACTTAGATCGGGGGGGGGGGGGAAGCCATGTGACATGAAATCTGGAGCCTGCAGCCCCTCAGGAGGCGTTAAGGGATTTGTTTTAGAGTTGAAAATTTTTTTATTGTGATAAACAGAAAAAATAATACAGTTGACATAAAGTATGGTACATTGAGAGAACAATCAGCGAGCAAAATGGCTATCGCCCACAGCTAGGCTGATGGTTATTAAGTAAATTATAATATAAATAAATCATGTCAAGTATCTAGATAGAAAATCAGAAAAAAGAAGGAAGTAAGAAAGGAGAAAGAAACAGATAAGAGAAAGGGGGAAGGGAGGGGTGGAATAGTAGGGGGCATTCCGCTGGCTGGGGCGAAAAGGAGAGACCCCAAATCCTCAGACATGGTCAAGGGATCAGCGGATGTTCAAATTTGTAGGGGAAGCTATAATCTGGGAGGAGGGAAGCAATGAAGACAGCGCATCTGAGGAGGAGAAGCGTCGCCATACCGACCACAATATCGTGAATTTCACGTAGGTGTCATTGTCAAGCGCTAGCATCTCCTCCATGCGCATAATATCATTCATGGTGTTAGTCCAGAGAGTAAATGGGGGGATAGTCGTTGTCTTCCAAAAAAGGGGTATGAGTTGGCGAGCAGCAGACAGGAAGAAACGTAAAAGATTGCGTTTTTGAGAGGCTATTGAACCTGGTAAGATAGATAGGAGAGCTATTTCGGGGGTCAAGTGTAAAGGGTCATCGTAAATTTTTTCATAGACCTGGGATACCCGATTCCATAAGGGCTGGATGCGATCACACTCCCACCAGATATGTAGGTACGACCCTGTTGTGAGAGAACAACGCCAACAAATAGATGAAGTTGAGGGGAACATTTTTTGTAGAGAGACGGGGTCCCTATACCACCTCGCCATTACCTTATACTTTTTTTCTTGAGAGTAGCATGAGATTGAGGACTTATGAGCAAAGTGGAATGCGGTTTGCCAATCCACTCTGGAAATGGTCTTTCCCAGGTCTGCCGACCATGCCCTAGTGTAGGTGGGTAGGTCTGTCTGTGTGAGAGATTGAATAAGACTATATATATGTGATAGCAAGTGCCTAGGTAATTCTTGCAGTGAACTGAGATGTTCAAAGTCAGTCAACGGGCGATGAACCTGGGAGGTAGTGAAAAGATGTTTGGTAAAGGTGGAAAGGTGGATGGAAGTGAGCCAGTCTCGATTTCCCGGAGGAATATTTGGTGTTCCATTGTCCGACCTAACGAAGAAGTGTGCTTGAGGCCATGAGGAGCAGGAGAAAGAGCCAATAGCGTGAGCCCCTATGCCTTGTGGAAAGGCAGGATTATCGAAGAGTGGTGATAAGGGAGATGGGTCCGAAGATAGGATCTCGCATAAACCTCTCTTATACCAAAGTACAAGGGCAGCTGTAGTTAAAGGTGATGAATCAACCAAGGCTGATAAGTTACGTTTATAGCCCCAGAGTAAGGCCCTGAGGTCCACGGGGGACAAATCCTGTTCAACCATAACCGAAGCTTTTTGGGAAGGTCGTGGGAACCAGTCAAGGATACGAGTCATTAAAGTGGATTTATAGTAAAGCTCAAAATCAGGTAGACCTGTGCCCCCTTGCAATTTTGGCCGGGTGAGTAACTTGAATTTGATTCTCGATAATCCTTTATTCCACAGGAAGCGGATGGAAAGAGAGCGCAGAGTAGAGAAAAAGGATTTGGGTATTACAGTCGGGATGGTCTGGAGTAGGTAGAGCAATTTAGGTAAGATGTCCATCTTGAGGGTGTTTATGCGTCCAAACCAGGGTATGGGTCTGTCCCCCCAAGAGGCAAGATCTTTACGTAGTCGGGAGAGGAGGGGGATGT
The DNA here is from genome assembly GCF_042186555.1 of Aquarana catesbeiana. Classification (NCBI taxonomy): domain Eukaryota; kingdom Metazoa; phylum Chordata; class Amphibia; order Anura; family Ranidae; genus Aquarana; species Aquarana catesbeiana. Next base: position 102,455,364 of record NC_133336.1, on the reverse strand, counting down.
AGTTCAGTGTAAAGAGAAGTGATAGGTTAGTCGGTATGATTACGCCTAAATACTTAATGCCTTTGGACTGCCAATGAAAAGAATAATTGGATTTGAGGGAGGACAGAGTGAGAGCAGGGAGAGAGATATTAAGTGCCTCCGTCTTGGAGATATTGAGTTTAAAATTACTTAAACTTCCAAAACGTTGAAACTCCAAGAACAAGGAAGGGAGGGTAATATGTGGTTGGCGCGCGTAGATGAGTAAATCATCGGCGTATAGTGCAAGCTTGTGGTGTGCAGATGGAGTATGTATACCTTGTATGGAGTCATTTTGGCGAATGGCACAGGCAAGGTGTTCCATTACTATAACAAAAAGGAGGGGTGAAAGGGGACAGCCCTGACGAGTCCCGTTGGAGATATCGAATGCTGCTGAAGAAGTACCATTAACCAGAACTGAAGCAGAAGGATGAGAATATAGTGACATAATTTTGGAGATGAAAGGGGATCCCAACCCGATTTGCTCAAGGGAGAGTTTTAGGAAACGCCAGTTAACCCGATCGAAAGCCTTCTCGGCATCAAAGGAGAGAAGGCAGATCTGTTGATGGTAGCGTTGGGCATAAGAAATGAGGTTGATGGTTTTGGTAGTGTTGTCCCGTGCCTCTCTACCCGGGACAAAACCCACCTGATAAGGGATTTGTTTTAGCTATTTCTGAAGGTTTCTCTGTCAGGGTTGGCAGGTGTTGGGGGAAGGTCACCTCCCGGAGGTGCGTGTCTTCTCCCCAGTTTTCAGGGAAGTGGGGTAAGCGGACATCCTCGGGTGGGGGTACAGATAATCTCAGCTAGTGACTAGAAGACACTGAGCGGTGTCTTATCTCACCAGTGACATCGGTCCCATCGTGGCTACAGGACGGCACTCTCCTCCTCTTAACTCGCTGAGCTTGGTTACCATTCCATGTTGCCAGCACACAGCACAGACACTTCCCCATCCTGGGCTGTTCTCACCACATGCTCCTCTCCATTCAGGAAACGGCTCTCAGTTTCTCCCCAGCCAATGAGAACAGAGGGATGTGGAAGGCAAAGTGGAAGCCCAGTACTAGGGCGTGGCTGTGGGGCCCTAGGGCATATTGAAGCTGGACTTTGTGGAGGATATGATAATATAACAGGGAGGGTGCAGGGGCCCCCTGGAGCTAGGGGCAGGGTTGCAATTGTGACCCCTGCAAGCCCTTATGCTACGCTCATGTATAAACGCATCATACCAATCATCCCTACAACAAATGGATTATTTGAAGCCGATTCACCACCTCTCAAAGCCATGAAACCAGACCTTCCGAAATGGTCCAAAGACTCGGTTTGGGAGTAATGCCATTCATAAAATGAATATCTCCTCCCGTCTGGTAAACCGGTTTCAGACTTTACCAAAAAATCAATTCCATATAATTTTTTAAACAAGGTAGGTAGAGAATTTACAAGCCAATAAACAACACTACACCTCCTCTCATAACCTAATAGAGTGGAGGTATAGGATTTTCATACCCTGCTCAATACTGCCAAGCAACTCATCTTTTCAGAGTATTAAGCAGGGCGCATACCTGCAGTTATTTTTGTTCAACTAGTTCAACAAAAAGAAAAAAAGGTCCAGATCTCTTCATCCACGCAAGTGATGTGAATGCTGGGGTCTCCAGTGCTGTGCTACTTTCTGACAGGGAGGATTCCCCCTGTCAGAATACAGTGATCAGCGCTGTCCATGCTGGTTTTCCAGCAGGACCAGAGATGAGCACGTGCGTACCAAAATCATTTTGATAAATGTATACCTAACTTTGGACTCATGCTCCTGTCCCTTTAAGGCACAAGCTATAGCATAGTGCTTTTGCCTAGTCAATTGCCCATTTGTATCTCCTACAGCAGTGGTTCTCAACCCCAGTCCTCAAGTACCCCCAATGGGCCATATTTTCAGGTTTTCCTTAATCAGTTTAGGCCAATATACATATTCTTGGTAAAAAAAAAAAAAAAAAAAAAAAAAATTGCAATAGGCGTATATTGATTGGTTTGCGCAAATGTTAGAGCGTCTGCAAACTATGGGAAAGATTTACATCATTTTTATTATTTACTAGTAATGGCGGTGACCTGCGATTTTTAGCGGTACTGCAACAAATCGGACATTTGACACATTTTTGGGACCACTGACCATTATACAGCAATCAGTGCTATAAAAATGCACTGATTACTGTGTAAATGTCATTGGCAGGGAAGGGGTTAACACTAGGGGGCGATCAAGGGGTTAACTGTGTTCCCTAGTTAGTATTTCTACCTGCATGGGGATAGGACTGACTGGGGGAGGAGACACATCGCTGTTCCTATATAGTAGGAACAAAGAATAGGTCTCCTCTCCCTTGACAGAGCAGGGATTTGTGCGTTTACACACACAAATCCCCGTGCTGGCTCTCGTGCCCTTGATTGCGGGTGGCCGGCGGCGATAGTGCCCGCCTGTCACGCACATCGGGTCCCCAGCCATGCAGCTGGTGCGCACCCCCTGGCAGCTCTTAAGGGGAACAATGTACCCATACGGGGTTTCGCCCAGCTGTGCCATCCTGCCAACGTATATTGGCATGAGCCATTCGGCGAGGGGTTAAATTGCCAATGTTTTTCCATCGCTCTCTGAGCTGCAAACAATGGCCACATATCGTTAACCAGATGGCAAAGACTAAAGACAAACCTGGCCTCTCTTATCAAAAGATATGACCTATACCTTGTAACACTCTGTCACAACCACACCTTCTATTGGTGTGCTCCCTGAGACAATACACGCCGCGTTTTTTTCTGAAGCAGGAAAGGGATGGGAGAACCAATTTAGTTCCTGAAAAAATAGGGGTTGATTTACGAAAATAAGTTGTTCACTTTGCAAGTCAATTTCCCTTAGCTTAGTAAATGAGGTTACGCTCTGCTGACTTCATCATCTAATCATGTACACAAAAAATAACTACTTTATTCTTGTGAGCAAGCCCATTGATGTGATTCCCATAAAGGCATGTGTTTGTTTTTTTGGGAGGAGTATGTAGCTGCTTTATTAATAGCTAACTTTTTTGTACGACTCTTTTCCAAAATATTTTATTTTCCTTGCACGAGTCTGGGTATTCTTTGCAAAATGAATATGCAACACATTTGCTAAGTGAAAATTCTCTTACAAGCCTATTTGCCTTTAGTGAATCAATATCCAATATGTTGCACATGCTCCTCCATTCTCTAGCAGATGCCTAAAATCTGAATATAAAATCTTGATGAGACAGTAGAGAGTCTCATCCATTCTACATAAAATATATCAGCAGACTTTCTAACTCTGCTGCAGATGCAAAACAGAATCCTTTATATTTTCTGGACGTGCACAAGGTGAGAAGTTTGAGACCTGACTGTAAAACTATGGCCCCAAAAAGTCACAGAACTTAACACGGAGGACGTGTTTGCAGCTTTGAATCACCAGGTTGAAAATTTCAGACCAACAAGGATAGAAATAATTAATTTCAGGAAATATAGGACACATGAATCATGGGTATTTATGTCCTCCTTGAATGCTGGTCAAAGGACAATGCCTCATAACCCCCTTAATTTTCACTTTTTCACCATTCCACCCCCACTCTTTTGGTTCTCTTTTTCTAGAGGAACTGTCCTTTCCTTAGCTCAAATGCCCTTACACATTTTTCTCTGCCCCATGTCCTTGGGATGAATTTATTACAGAAAATACTGTAGACAAGTTTGCATTCCTCACAATTTTAAAGACCACACCAGTTTCTATATATTGTGATTGTGTTTACTGCAGTATGTTAACTATAACTGACTCCTGCTTAATATACAGTGGGGATGGAAAGTATTCAGACCCCCTTAAATTTTACACTCTTTGTTATATTGCAGCCATTTGCTAAAATCATTTAAGTTCATTTTTTTCCTCATTAATGTACACACAGCACCCCATATTGACAGAAAGACACAGAATTGTTGACATTTTTGCAGATTTATCAAAAAAGAAAAACTGAAGTATCACATGGTCCTAAGTATTCAGACCCTTTGCTCAGTATTTAGTAGAAGCACCCTTTTGATCTAATACAGCCATGAGTCTTTTTTGGAAAGATGCAACAAGTTTTTCACACCTGGATTTGGGGATCCTCTGCCATTCCTCCTTGCAGATCTTCTACAGTTCTGTCAGGTTGGATGGTAAACTTTGCTGGACAGCCATTTTAGGGGTCTCTCCAGAGATGCTCAATTGAGTTTAACCACTTCAGCCCCGGAAGGATTTACCCCCTTCCTGACCAGAGCACTTTTTACAAATTGGCACTGCGTCGCTTTAACTGCTAATTGCGCGGTCATGCAATGCTGTAACCAAACGAAATTTGCGTCCTTTTCTTCCCACAAATAGAGCTTTCTTTTGATGGTATTTGATCACCTCTGCCGTTTTTATTTTTTGCGCTATACACGGAAAAAGACCGAAAATTTTGAAAAAAAATGATATTTTCTACTTTTTGTTCTAAAAAAAATCCAATAAACTCAATTTTAGTCATACATTTAGGCCAAAATGTATTTGGCCACATGTCTTTGGTAAAAAAAATGTCAATAAGTGTATATTTATTGGTTTGCGCAAAAGTTATAGCGCCTACAATCTAGGGTACATTTTCTGGAATTTACACAGCCTTTAATTTATGACTGCCTATGTCGTTTCTTGAGGTGCTAAAATGGCAGGGCAGTACAAAACCCCCACAAATGACCCCATTTTGGAAAGTAGACACCCCAAGGAAATTGCTGATAGGCATGTTGAGCCCATTGAATATTCATTTTTTTTGTCCCAAGTGATTGAATAATGACAAAAAAAAAAAAAAAAATTACAAAAAGTTGTCACTAAATGATATATTGCTCACACAGGCCATGGGCATATGTGGAATTGCACCCCAAAATACATTTAGCTGCTTCTCCTGAGTATGGGGATACCACATGTGTGGGACTTTTTGGGAGCCTAGCCGCATACGGGGCCCCGAAAACCAATCACCGCCTTCAGGATTTCTAAGGGCGTACATTTTTGATTTTACTCCTCACTACCTATCACAGTTTTGAAGGCCATAAAATGCCCAGATGGCACAAACCCCCCCCAAATGACCCCATTTTGGAAAGTAGACACCCCAAGCTATTTGCTGAGAGGCATGTTGAGTCCATGGAATATTTTATATTTTGACACAAGTTGCGGGAAAGTGACAATTTTTTTTTTTTTTTTTTTGCACAAAGTTGTCACTAAATGATATATTGCTCACACAGGTCATGGGCATATGTGGAATTGCACCCCAAAATACATTCTGCTGCTTCTCCTGAGTATGGGGATACCACATGTGTGGGACTTTTTAGGAGCCTAGCCGCGTACGGGACCCCGAAAACCAATCACCGCCTTCAGGATTTCTAAGGGTGTACATTTTTGATTTCACTCTTCACTGCCTATCACAGTTTCGGAGGTCATGGAATGCCCAGGTGGCACAAACCCCCCCCCAAATGACCCCATTTTGGAAAGTAGACACCCCAAGCTATTTGCTGAGAGGCATGGTGAGTATTTTGCAGCTCTCATTTGTTTTTGAAAATGAAGAAAGACAAAAAAAAAAATTTTTTTTTTCTTTTTTTAATTTTCAAAACTTTGTGACAAAAAGTGAGGTCTGCAAAATACTCACTATACCGCTCAGCAAATAGCTTTGGGTGTCTACTTTCCAAAATGGGGTCATTTGGGGGGGGTTTGTGCCACCTGGGCATTCCATGGCCTCCGAGACTGTGATAGGCAGTGAAGAGTGAAATCAAAAATTTACGCCCTTAGAAAGCCTGAAGGCGGTGCTTGGTTTTCGGGGTCCCATACGCGGCTAGGCTCCCAAAAAGTCTCACACATGTGGTATCCCCGTACTCAGGAGAAGCAGCAGAATGTATTTTGGGGTGTAATTTCACATATTCCCATGGCATGTTTGAGCAATATATAATTTAGTGACAACTTTGTGCAAAAAAAAAAAAAAAAAAAAAAAATTTGTCTCTTTCCCGCAACTTGTGTCACAATATAAAATATTCCATGGACTCGACATGCCTCTCAGCAAATAGCTTGGGGTGTCTACTTTCCAAAATGGGGTCATTTGGGGGGGGTTTGAATTGTCCTGGCATTTTATGCACAACATTTAGAAGCTTATGTCACACATCACCCACTCTTCTAACCACTTGAAGACAATGCCCTTTCTGACACTTTTTGATTACATGAAAAAATTATTTTTTTTGCAAGAAAATTACTTTGAACCCCCACACATTATATATTTTTTTAAAGCAAATGCCCTACAGATTAAAATGGTGGGTGTTTAATTTTTTTTTTTCACACAGTATTTGCGCAGCGATTTTTCAAACGCATTTTTTGGGGAAAAAACACACTTTTTTACATTTTAATGCACTAAAACACACTATATTGCCCAAATGTTTGATGAAATAAAAAAGATGATCTTAGGCCGAGTACATGGATACCAAACATGACATGCTTTACAATTGCGCACAAACGTGCAGTGGCAACAAAATAAATACATTTTTAAAAGCCTTTAAAAGCCTTTACAGGTTACCACTTTAGATTTACAGAGGAGGTCTACTGCTAAAATTACTGCCCTCGATCTAACCGTCGCGGTGATACCTCACATGCATGGTGCAATTGCTGTTTACATTTGACGCCAGACCGACGCTTGCGTTCGCCTTAGCGCGAGAGCAGGGGGGACAGGGGTGCTTTTTTTTTTTTTTTTTCTTTATTATTTTTTTGCTTTTTTATCTTATTTTAAAACTGTTCCTTTCATTTTTTTTTTTTTTAATCATTTTTACTGTTATCTCAGGGAATGTAAATATCCCCTATGATAGCAATAGGTAGTGACAGGTACTCTTTTTTGAAAAAATTGGGGTCTATTAGACCCTAGATTTCTCCTCTGCCCTCAAAGCATCTGACCACACCAAGATCGGTGTGATAAAATGCTTCCCCAATTTCCCAATGGCGCTATTTACATCCGGCGAAATCTAAGTCATAAAATGCTCGTAGCTTCCGGTTTCTTAGGCCATAGAGATGTTTGGAGCCACTCTGGTCTCTGATCAGCTCTATGGTCAGCTGGCTGAATCACCGGCTGCATTCTCAGGTTCCCTGTTGAGACAGGAGAGCCAGAGAAAAACACGGAAGACGATGGGGGGGGGGGGGCATTCTCTCCCACTGCTTGTAAAAGCAGTCTAGAGGCTAATTAGCCGCTAGGATTGCTTTTACATGAAAGCCGACCGCTGGCTGAAAAGAATGATACCAAGATGATACCTAAACCTGCAAGCATCATTTTGGTATAACCACTCAAAGTCGTGAATGCTGTACCTGAAGACAAAAATATGGCTAACAATAAAGCACAGTAAATGGTAAAGTATAAAAAATTGCATACCTGAAAAGCAAACATGATAAAACATAATAACAATAAAACATTGCAGAATAGAATACAGTAAAAAAGAGCAGAACAATAGAGAGAATAGAGAGAGAACAATAAAACGACAACTATTACTTTTTATTTTATATTTTTGTTTGTGTTTTTTTTTTTTTTTTTTACACTTTTTTTGTAACTGTAACTTTTATAACTGTAACCGGTTCCAGGTTCGGGTCTCTCAAAATGCGATGGCATCTTGGGAGACCCTGTGAAAGTGTGTCCTAGTCTGTGCAATGCTGTACCCTACGCTAATACTCAGCTAGTGAATGGTAGCATTCAAAACATTCACCAATGCAAAGACCAGGATTGTCAGGACAGGAGGGACAATAATAGCGGGTGTCACGCCTATATCCGCGCTTACTGCAGACACGACATCTTTTTTGGGAGGGTTCGTTGGGTAGGGGTACTAGGGGGAGGACATAAAGAAAATGCCTCTCATGCAGCCGACTGCATTTGGTTGGGGATGTGAATGGGGGAAGTACGGGCGCTGCAGAAGCGGTGGGTTCCCAATTAGGATTGGCGAATGCAGCAAGAAGGGCATTATGGGCACGACGGGCCTGTGTTTGTCTTCTTTGTGGCAGCGGGACACTACTTGTGCTTGCCACCTCACCAGCTTGAACTGCACTTATGGGACTCGCCACGTCACCAAGTGTTACTGCAGTGCTGGTTTGACTATGACCGGGGTGTACTAGGCCGCTGGCGCTTGCCAGTTCACCAAAACGCTACCAAAAAAACTGTTAACGATCGCAGGGATCAGGCCTGACTCTGCGAACGCTGCAGTTATGCGTTTAGTGTTTTGTAAGTGACAGTGATCGATCGATACTGCACTTGGGTGGGCTGGGCTGGGCCGGGCGGAGGGGCAAAACGCAGGTGCTAGCAGGTATCTGGGCTGATCCCACTAACACTGCGTTTTTGGGAACCCTAAACTGCTGGGGATGCCAGTATAGATCTGATCGGATCAGATCAGATATTGATCAGTTCAGATACTATACCACTAAGGGAGGTGTACGGTGCGTGCGTGGGTGTTAGCGCTACTGGCACTAATCTGACGCTGCCTGGGGCTGGTGCTTGCCAGTTCACCAAAACGCTACCAAAAAAACTGTTAGCGATCGCAGGGATCAGGCCTGACTCTGCGAACGCTGCAGTTATGCGTTTAGTGTTTTGTAAGTGACAGTGATCGATCGATACTGCACTTGGGTGGGCTGGGCTGGGCCGGGCGGAGGGGCAAAACGCAGGTGCTAGCAGGTATCTGGGCTGATCCCGCTAACACTGCGTTTTTGGGAATCCTAAACTGTTGGGGACGCTAGTATAGATCTGATCGGATCAGATATTGATGCGTTCAGATACTATACCACTAAGGGAGGTGTACGGTGCGTGCGTGGGTGTTAGCGCTACTGGCACTAACCTGACGCTGCCTGGGGCTGGTGCTTGCCATTTCACCAAAACGCTACCAAAAAAACTGTTAGCGATCACAGGGATCAGGCCTGACTCTGCGAACGCTGCAGTTATGCGTTTAGTGTTTTGTAAGTGACAGTGATCGATCGATACTGCACTTGGGTGGGCTGGGCCGAGCCGGGCGGAGGGGCAAAACGCAGGTGCTAGCAGGTATCTGGGCTGATCCTGCTAACACTGTGTTTTTGGGAACCCTAAACTGCTGGGGACGCTAGTATAGATCTGATCAGATCAGATATTGATCCGTACAGATACTATACCACTAAGGGAGGCGTATGCTGCGTGCGTGGGTGTTAGCGTTACTGGCGCTAATCTGACGCTGCCTGGGGCGACGCATATCACCGCCGGGCGATCAGGGGGCTAAATCTTTATTCGGCGGGTGCCCTGACACTATAAAAAATAAACAAACTAACCAGCGTCACCCGTAACAGTTATACAGTGATCAGTGGTGAAAGGGTTAACTAGGGGGCAATCAAGGGGTTAAAACATTTATTAGGTAGTATATGGGGGTCCCTGTCGCTATAAAACGCTGACGGCGAACCTAAATATTTACCTCACTAACTAGCGTCACCAGTGACACTAATACAGCGATCAGAAAAATGATCGCTTAGCGACACTGGTGACGGGGGGTGATCAAGGGGTTAAAACTTTATTAGGGGGGGTTAGGGGGGTACCCTAGACCTACAGGGGGGTAATACTAACTGTCCTAACACTGTAAATGTCACAAACTGACACCAATACAGTAATCAGAAAAAAAAAAAAAAAAAAAAAAAAAAACCTGCTGGTGTCAGTTTGTGACAGGGGGGGGGGGTGATTGGGGGGGGATCGGGGGGCGATCGGGGGGGGGATCGGGGTGTTTAGTGTGCCTGGCATGTTCTACTGTGTGTAGTGTGTTGGTGCACTTACATTGCAGTCTTCTCTCCTCGGCCCGGAACGGAAAATACCGAGCCGAGGAGAGATGACATCATTTCCTCTGCCTCTGTGTACAATACAGAGGCAGGGAAATGATCCCATTGGCTGAGAGCGATCGCGAGGGGGGGGCCACGAATGGATGGCCTCCCCCTCACCTCCGATCGCCGGGGGAGATTTGCCGACCGCCGCTGGCACCGGGGGGGGGTCCGATCGGACCCCCCACCCGCGGGCAGGCAAGGACGTACATATACGTCCTTTTGCCTGCCCGTGCCGCTCTGTCGACGTATATAGTCGTGCGGCGGTCGGCAAGTGGTTAAGCCAGGGCTCTGGCTGGGCCATTCAAGAACAGTCATTGAGTTGTTGTGAAGCCACTCCTTCGTTAATTTAGCTGTGTGCTTAGGGTCATTGTCTTGTTGGAAGGTAAACCTTCGGCCCAGTCTGAGGTCCTGAGCACTCTGGAGGTTTTCGTCCAGGATATCCCTGTACTGGGCCGCATTCATCTTTCCCTCGATTGCACCAAGTCATCCTGTCCCTGCAGCTAAAAAACACCCCCACATGCTGCCACCACCATGCTTCACTGTTGGGACTGTATTGGACAGGTGATGAGCAGTACCTGGTTTTCTCCACACATACCGCTTAGAATTAAGGCCAAAAAGTTCTATCTTGGTCTCATCAGACCAGAGAATCTTATTTCTCACCATCTTGGAGTCCTTCGAGTGTTTTTTTTAGCAAACTCCATGCGGGCTTTCATGTGTCTTGCACTGAGAAGAGTCTTCTGTCGGGCCACTCTGCCATAAAGCCCCGACTGGTCGAGGGCTGAAGTGATGGTTGATTTTCTACAACTTTCTCCCATCTCCCGACTGCATCTCTGGAGCTCAGCCACAGTGATCTTTGGATTCTTCTTTACCTCTCTCACCAAGGCTCTTCTCCCCTGATAGCTCAGTTTGCCCGGACGGCCAGCTCTAGGAAGGGTTCTGGCCATCCCAAACGTCTTCCATTTAAGGATTATGGAGGCCACTGTGCTCTTAGGAACCTTAAGTGCAGCAGAATTTTTTTTGTAACCTTGGCCAGATCTGTGCCTTGCCACAATTCTGTCTGAGCTCTTCAGGCAGTTCCTTTGACCTCATGATTCTCATTTGCTCTGACATACACTGTGAGCTGTAAGGTCTTAAATAGACAGGTGTGTGTCTTTCCTAATCAAGTCCAATCCGTATAATCAAACATAGCTGGACTCAAATGAAGGTGTAGAACCATCTCAAGGATGATCAGAAGAAATGGACAGCACCTCAGTTAAATATATGAGTGTCACAGCAAAGGGTCTGAATACTTAGGACCATGTGATATTTCAGTTTTTCTTTTTTTAATAAATCTGCAAAAACGTCAACAATTCTGTGTTTTTCTGTCAATATGGGGTGCTGTGTGTACATTCATGAGGAAAAAAAAAATGAACTTAAATGATTTTAGCAAATGGCTGCAATATAACAGAGTGAAAAATGTAAGGGGGTCTGAATACTTTCTGTCCCCACTGTATCGCTGCATTTATCAATGCATGTAATGCTGTTGAGCCCTGGTGCCGTTTGGCACTTTCTGTGAAACCCTCATACACTAATCTGTGTTTCCCTACTGCCCTATTACAGTAGTGATTTTCAGCAGCCTGTAATAGGTCTCCGTCTCCAACAACTACTTTAGCATATCTGCAGTCTCTGACCGTCTCTTGTATCATGTCTTCAATCTCTGACGTACTCTGTATTGTTTCCAGTCTGACCATCTCTTGTTGTGTGTCTACTAGAGCTACATGATTAATCATTAAAGAATCAAGATCATGATTCTACCCTCTCCCAATCTTTAAAAAGCATTTCCTCAATTTAGTGCAGAGAGTTCTCTGCTAAAGCTGACAGCTCTGAAAAAAAAACAAAACAAACAAAAAAAACAGGCAACCTGCTAAGTTTCTCACAACATTGCTAAAGAGAAAAATTGTAACAATTTTGTTCTTTTAGATCAAAAGAATGAACTTCAGGCTGTAAATAAAGTCAGTTAACCACTTGCTAGAAAATTACTTAGAACCCCCAAACAGTTTTTTTTTTAGCAGAGACCCTAGAGAATAAAATGGTTGTTGTTGCAATATTTTATGTCACAGTGTATTTGCGCAGCGATCTTTCAAATGCAATTTTTTTTTTTTTTTTTTAGAAGAAATACACTTTAATGAATAAAAAAAACATAACAGTAAAGTTAGCCCAATTTTTTTGTATATCGTGAAAGATGTCTGCGCGAGAATCGTGATCTTTACTTTAAGCAAAAAAATTGTGATTCTCATTTTAGCCAGAATCATGCAGCTCTAGTGTCAACTGTCTCTGGTGAGTATTCACAGAACTTTATGTGTGGCCATTTGGTGATAACGGGAGCTACACTTGAAGCCTACATATTAAGAAAGTTGACCACAACTGCTGTAAATGTGATTATTGTAATTTAACTGTGATATGACTTCACTGTTTTATGATAAAGATTTTACAAAAAAATATATACATAAACATACATATACACAATGATCGGTTTATTATTGCGGCTTCACAGCCTGCTTCCCTACTGCGCATGCCTGAGTCACGCTGCGTGTCCTAACTGGTCATTGCTGTCTTCTGGGACCTGTGTGTCTCCCAGAAGACAGCAGAGGCGACAGGGGAGGGGCCGGACATGGCGTAGGTCGCTGCAGATTCTGTGGCGATCTATCACCGGAAGTGGAAAACTCTAAAACTCTGGCAATGATAGATGAATGAAGTGACTCCCGGCCTGTACACCTTGCTATATACCTAAATTAATTGCATGAACTCTGCATTTACCTGCTTATTGTGTACCACACATAAAATTAATCCATTAGGGTTATTTTGCACAGTGAATTTTCACTTACTGAATGGGGCACTCTGCAAATTTTCTTAGTATATGGTTATGTTAAGCGAGATGATGAAAAATTAGTTATTCCCCTGCTCTGCTCACAATGTTCTCCTCACAGTTTATTTTTAAACAAAAATTTAGGTAAAAAGGTTTTATGTAACATTGCGCAAGTACTATAAGATCTCACCCATGGTTTCCATTTTCACCTTCGTTTAGTATTTTTATTTTCTACTACCAATAAAAAGGTACACAAAACTGAAATAGGCAATAATTGCAATCGTGTTCAAAACTATACATTGCAGCACAGAGTAATCAGAGTGACAAACGCTCATTAAAATGGCAACCGTAAGCATTAGCCCTTTTGGAGAGAGGGGATCAGGAAGCTATCACGTTGGCAAAGCTTACAGAAAAGGGGTCAAGAAATAGAAGATAACACAAAGAGGTCCAGGTTATGCAAACAAACCTTCCAATTCTGAGCTATGAGTTGAGTCCTAAAGCTTCCACTCCGCAGAGGTTTAAGCTACATACAGAACAAATCCAATTAAGAAAAAATGCCACTACTGACACTTCTACTTGACGATCTGTGCTAGCAAAAACTGCAGCACACAACTGAATAAAAAAAAAAAAAAAAAAAAAAAAAAAAACCACACACAGAAGGTTTTTAACAGCTAGGTTAGAAGTGTTTGGGTAATTTCACGTAGTTTTGGCTATACCTCCGGATCACAGGAGTGCAGTTTGTTCTGTAGTCCTCTTTCAGCCGAAAGCGTGCTACAGCTCACTGTCGGCTGATGCCACAGAGCCAGTACAGGCTCTGAAACGATCCCAACCCAACCTCTTGCATATGTCAAGTACAATCTCATGCACTGGCTTAAAGTGGTTGTAAACCTCTGACATGAAAAATGAGCAATGCATATCCTTCTATAGTATGTAATTGCCACAATCCAAATTTCTCTCTACTGTCTCTTCCCTCTGCATAAGTCACTCCTAACAGGTTAAGCTGATGCAACAGACTCCTCAGTGATGGCTTCACCCCCCCTCGAGCACACAGCAGGTGACCGACAGCCTCAGCCATGGATATGATCGTGTATATCCTGGTGCCTGTGCAGTAGCCATTATGTTTCTTGCGTGTGCAGGTTGTCTCAGCCAACTGAAAAGCTTCTGCCTTCTCACTTGTAAGTTACCCGACAAGATGATACAACATTCTCAGTGAGGAATAACTGAGGGGAGCGCAAGTAAAATGCTTCCTCCAGTCAGCAACATGCAGATGAATCATGACTTTTAAAGTTATTGACAGGTCTACTTTAAGATAGATTCTAAATCAAAATGTTGCTGTTCAACTCGTAAAGTAACCAAATTACTTTTCTTTTTCGTCTTTTACAGTTGTCTTCCTCTAATTACTAAATCTGGAGCAATACCTATACCAAACAAAATTAACATAACCGTGCATTCTGATCACTGTAAGCGGTAGTTAAAGCGAATTAAAGTCATTTTTTTCGACTTTCCATCTATTAAATCTTCTGCCCTTGGTTTAACTTTGGATAGTAAAACTTTTTTTTTTCTGTCAGTAAATACCTTATACAGCCCAATTCCTGTTTGTCTGGTAAAAAGCTTAGGCTTATGACATCAGGCACAGATCTCTCTCTCTCGTGGGAGTTTGCCAGGAAGGGAGGGGAATGAGTGATAAGAGGGCCAATGAAAGCTGCAGGGCTGGAGGTGTGCCTCTGTGTCTGTAAATCCAGGAAGTGAACAGGCAACAGCTTCAGCTGCGCACAGTTAAAATAGATGCAGCCAGACTCAGTGGAGGGAGATTTCTGCAGCATATTTGGCAAGTACAGGATCACAGTAAATATAAAATATGCAAAGTGGTTGGAGGGAAGCTTCAGAATGGCAAAGATGTTTTTGTTACAAATTAGGCCACGTTGATACTGGGGCATTTTTCACACGCTCTTGGGCTAAAAATAGCACAGAAAAAACGCCTCCCCTGCAGCTCCAGTGTGAGAGCCTGAGTGCTTTCACACTGGGGCGGTGCACTTGCAGGACGTTAGAAAAAATCCTGCAAGCAGCATCTTTTGGGCAGTGCAGGAGTGGTGTATACACCACTCCTGCCATTGGAATCAATAGGCACCGCTGCCGAAGCGACAGCAAAGCGCTTCGGCAGCGGTGATTTTAACCCTTTATTCACCCACTAGCGGGTGTTAAAAGCGCCCTCCTAGCGGCCGAAAAGTGTTGCTATTACAGTGGTAAGGAGCCGCAAAACTTAGTGGCACTGTACTGCTAACGCCCCCCTCCCCAGTGTGAAAGCAGCCTTATGTGAGCAGACTGCTCACTTGTCTTCTCTGTGCAGGCTAAACACCATACTTCACCTCAAAGTGAGCACTCACCAGAGAGCTACAACAAATGTAGCCAACTTAGCATGTCATCTCAGGTAAGAATCATCCCAGGCAGCACATGTATCCAGACATAGTACTCTCCTCGGTGTGGACATCACGCCGCTGCTTGATACTGGTCAGCAGTGGCATTTTGTGCGAGTTACAGCTTTTTTTTTTGGTTTTTACAACATATTATTCCCTTTATTGTGGTGTGCTTTTTATGTTACTCACATGATGCAATAAATACTACACTATATTTTATCTGTCAGCTGTGGTGTGAGCTTTATTTGCTGCAGCTTGGAGTGGACCTGAGAATGAGAGAGGAGAGTACGATGGATACAAGTGCAGCCTGTGATGATCCTTAGGCTGCATTCACACATGGGCATTTTGAATAGCGTGTAGAAACGCCCAGGCTTATATGCAAGTGATTGGCTATTAAAGGGGTATGGGGGTCCGGGTACTGAATGCAATTAAAAAAAAAACACAAAAAAACAATTGTTTTTTCAGTAGCAGCGATTTTAATTATGCTTAAAGTGCATCAATAAAAATGAAAAATGTCTTTAAAATATAATGTCTGGGGGGTTCCCTTAATTTGCCTGTAAAGTGGTGCATCTGTAGCATGTATAGAACATGCTGCAGCAAAAATTAAATTTCAAATCACATTTAAATTGAAATTGACTTGCAGTTGCTATTGCTGGCACCTGGCTACTAAAGAAAAAAAAAAAAAAAAAAATGATGGTTAAAGATAAGAGATGGTTTGCCCCCCCCCCCCAAAAAAAAAACCGCATACCAGACCCTTTAGTTATGGATTTTAAGGCTTTGCCCCCCCCCCCCCAAGCACCTTGTCCCCATATTGATGGGGACAAGGGTCTCTTCCCCTACAACCCTGGACTGTGGTTGTGGGGGCTTATCGGAATCTGGAAGCATCCTTTAACAAGGAGGCCCCCGACTCCCACCCCTCGAATTCACAAAAAAGAATTGTCAAAAAGAAATAGACAGTTTTTGACAAATCCTTTAATAAAAAAAAATCAGTGTCCCCTGATCATCAATCTGGACGACCACCACATAGAAAAAGAAAAAAATAAATAAAAACGTCACGCCCGCTGGGAAGGCAAACAGCCAAATGGCTGGTTTGTCGTTTGACAGCTCTTATATAGGGAAGGGTGGGGCCACCTGGCGATTTCACCAGCTGGCAACGTCCCCTCGTGACGTCACCATCCCAGCATGCACCGGTTGATGTTGCAGGGGGGGGGGGGCGATGCCACCAGGTGATGTCACTAGGTGGCCCCGCCCTTACTTATATCAGAACGGTCAATGGCAAACCAAACACTTGGCAGTTTGCCTTCATTTTATTTGCGATTTTATTTTTATTTTTCAGGTCGGCGGGCGATGGATCTACATTGGGGGACACTTTATTTTTTAATAAAGGAATTGGCAAAAATAGTTTTTATTATTTTTTGACACTTTTTTGGTGAAGGGGTAGGGGCTATGTACCCTATACTCATTCACCTGGGGGGGATATGGGGGCCCCCTGCTTAAAGGGGGCTTCCAGATTCCGATAAGCCCCCTGCCCGCGGACCCCCAAAACCACAGCCCAGGGTTGTGGGGAAGAGACCCTTGTCCCCATCATCATGCAAAGCACCCTCCCTCGCCCCCCTATGTTGAGGATATGTAGCCTGGTATGGATCAGGAGGGGAGGGGGGGGTGCTCGCTCGTCCCCCTCTTAACTGGCCTGCCAGGCTGCATGCTCAGTTAAGGGGTCTGATATGGATTTTGGGGTGACCCCATGCCCTTTTTTCAATTTTGGCATGGGGTTCTCCTTAAAATCCATACCAGACCCGAAGGGCAAATTTTTTTTTTGATTCAGCTGTCAGCAGAGAAGCCCATTGACAGCTGATGACTCATCAGAGGTTAAGGACGCAGTGTGGCTGGCTTTGCGGAATCAGGGTGCAGAATGCACTGTGCAGTGCACTGCAGGGCACTGCAGGGCTTTTCGACTGGGCGAACACCCGCCGAACACCCGCCGAACACCCAGAAAATTCGAGTGTTCCCCAAACGGGCTTAACAGCCAATGTTCGTCCCCAACTCATGCTTGGGCTGAACCGTTTGCCCAACACTAGTGTTCACCAGATTGTAAGCTCTATCAAGCAGGGCCTTCTGCTTCCTCCGATATTGAATTTTATTGTAACTGTACTTTCTGCCCTCATGTTGTAAAGCGCTGTGCAAACTGTTGGTGCTATATAAATCCTGTATAATAATAATAATAATAATAATAATAATAATAATAATAATAATGAGGTAGGGGATGGTGTTTAGCCTGCATAGTGAAGAAAAGTGCAGCTGTCTTTGGTGGAGGAAGAGAAACCAGACATTTGTGTGGACTATACAGGACTTCATTGCACTTTTATGGACACTAAGGCACTTTCATATAATTATTTTACATTGGGACGAACAGTGGATATGCACTTTATCAAAATTTGTCTGTATTTACTTTCTCGATATATAACTATATACACACACAGTATCTCACAAAAGTGAATACAGCCCTCACATTTTTGTAAATATTTTATTATATCTTTTCATGGGACAACATAGGAGAAATTACACTTTTCTACAATGTTAAGTAATGAGTATACAGCTTGTATAACAGTGTAAATTTGCTGTCTCCTCAAAATAACTCAACACAGCCATTAATGTCTAAACTGCTGGCAACAAAAGTGAGTACACCCCTAAGTGAAAATGTCCAAATCGGGCCCAAAGTGTCAACATTTTGTGTGGCCACCATTATTTTCCAGCACTACCTTAACCCTTTTGGGCATGGAGTCTACCAGAGCTTCACAGGTTGCCACTGGAGTCCTCTTTCACTCCTCCATGAGGACATCACGGAGCTGGTTGATGTTCTAGACCTTGCGCTCCTCCACCTTCCATTTTTGAGGATGCCCCACAGATGTTCAATACGGTTTAGGTCTGGAGATATACTTGGCCAGTCCATCACCTTTACCCTCAGCTTCTTTAGCAAGGCAGTGGTAGTCTTGGATGTGTGTGTGGGGTTGTTATGTTGGAATAATGCCCTGCGGCCCAGTCTCCAAACGGAGGGGATCTACTCCAGTATGTCACAGTACACATTGGCATTCTTGGTTCCCTCAATGAACTGTAGCTCCCCAGTGTCGGCAGCACTCATGCAGCCCCAGACCATGACACTCCCACCACCATGGTTGGCTGTAGGCAAGACACACTTGTCTTTGTACTCCTCGCCCAGTTGTTGCCACACACACTTGACACCATCTGAAACAAATAAGTTTATCTTGGTCTCATCAGACCACAGGACATGGTTCCAATAATCCATGTCCTTAGTCTGCTTGTCTTCAGCAAACTGTTTGCGGGCTTTCTTTTTCATCATCTTTAGAAGAGGCTTCCTTCTGGGACAACCACCATGCAGACCAATTTGAAGCAGTGTGCGGCATATTGGTCTGAGCACGGACAGGCTGACCCCCCACCCTTTCAACCTCTGCAGCAATGCTGGCAGCACTGATATGTCTATTTCTAAAAGTCAACCTCTGGATATGATGCTGAGCATGTGTACTCAACTTCTTTGGTCAACCACGGAGAGGCCTGTTCTGAGGGGAACCTGTCCTGTTAAACCGCTGTATGGTCTTGGCCACCGTGCTGCAGCTCAGTTTCAGGGTCTTGGCAATCTTCTTATAGCCTAAGCCATCTTTATGTAGAGCTACAATTCTTTTTTTTTAGGTCCTCAGTGAATTCTTTGCCATGAGGTGCCATGTTGAACTTTCAGTGACCAGTATGATAGAGTGAGCGATAATTTAACACACCTGCTGCTCATTCACACCTGAGACCTTGTAACACTAACGAGTCACATGACACCAGGGAGGGAAAATGGCTATTGGGCCCAATTTGGACATTTTCACATAGGGGTGTACTCCTTTGTTACCAGCGGTTTAGACATTAATGGCTGCGTGTTGAGATATTTTGAGAGGACAGCAAATTTACACTGTTATACAAGCTGTACACTCACTACTTTAAATTGTAGCAAAGTGTCATTACTTCAGTGTTGTCAAATAAAAATCTAATAAAATATTTACAAAAACGTGAGGGGTGTACTCACTTTTGTGAGATACTGTATATATCTCCATATATATATATATATATATATATATATATATATATATATATATATTTATTTATTTTTTTAATTTTATTTTTAGCACTCCGATGGTGTGGTGCTGCAGATGATTATATTTCTATTTGTACCTTTTCTGTCAGCAGCCTCTCCTATTACAGGGTGGGCCAAGCACTAAACTGACATAAAAAAAAAAAAAAAAGAAGTTCATACAGTTTAAAGGATACCAAAGTGTGAATACAGCTTTATTTCCAAAACGTGTTAACTATAGAAACAAGAAAAAAAAAAGTGCAAGGTTTACACTTATATTAGAGACTAAACTATGTATGATGTAGTTAGCGCAGCAGCCTTTGATCCCCTAGCCACAAACATGCTTGTCAAAGGATAAGCAGAGCATTGCAACAGTTTATTTTATGTCCCAGCATTAAAACTATCTTTCTAATCTTGGCCCTGTCCTTTGCTTGCACAAAGCGCCTTTTACTGACTGAAAAATCTTTTCCTAGGAGCTGTTAAGTTGTTACTTCACAATCATGGGGAAAAGTATTTGTCTTATTAAATAAGCAAGTTCGATGGAGTTAAACACATGGCCTTACAGATGACAGAGAGGAATTCTTGCATGTTTGAAGTCTATTTCCCACAGATTTGGTGTATACGGGTATAAAACCTCCCACCCCAAGTTCAGTTTTATTATTACTATGCACATCATATATTAACAAAGTATCTGTGTTGTTTATATTGTTATCTATCATATTGCCCAGAAATAAAAGTATCTATTATTATCGGTCCAAGTCGTAGGACAGATTTTCCAAGGCTTCATAGCCCAGACTGAATTCTTATCTTTTTACTCCTTAGTTTCCCAGCAATGATTATTTGTAAAATATTTAAATAAAGATTCTAAATATTGAGCAGCATTACAGGCCTGAATGGTTCTTTCCTTGCCAAAAGATACTTTTTTAATCTCAGCCATGAGGGACATTTGCCTTTTAATATTTTTAATCATAATAGGAATAAGTGTATCAATGGAGAATGGGAAAATATTTTTCTTGTACATTGTGGGACATAGGAACTGTTAGATTGTCATATTATATTGCCGTCTACAGGAGTAATGGACAATGCAACACAAAAAGGATGGCCAGCACAGGAAAACCCTGCCCACAGCAGTCATGCTTCAGTTTTTTTTTTTTTTTTGCACGAGTGTCTTCAGGAGAATGGCCTTGTTTTCTTCAGCTTTGTTGTTCTCTGTTAATTTAGAAGACTTTGTACATCAGACTTCAAGAAAAGATTCATGCTGGATAGCCCAAAAGTCTCTAAAGTGAGCCAACAGCGCTGGTAGGTTCCCCCTCTACTCAGTTACCCACTCGCTAAATCTGACAAGACACAATGGACTGCTCTGGCTTGGGTCTAGATCCCTGTGTGGATTCATTAATAGCTGTGATCTCTATGCTTTTTCTGAAGCAAGATCCGGTCTGTGCCTATTAAGACCACTTGTGGGATTTTCTTTTCCCTTTATTATGGTGGTCAAATTTAAATGAGCGCCTCAATTGCTCCTGCTTGTGATTGTATCTTGTCAAAACATGAATGGCTGTCATTTTTAATTACCACTGTGACAGTCTGCTAAAAGTATCCTGGTTTTGCCATCACACGGCTAAGGTGCTGGGTAGTGAAAATCTTGTATCAGAAGCATTTGTTCTACAAGGTTTTCTGGGTCACTACAAGATTATTTCTCCAGGAGAGTACCGATGGCAAGAAGCGAAAGATGTTTAAAGACTGCTAAGGCTGTCTAGAGCAGCCTTGAACCATCTTGTTGGAAAATCCACATTGACAATGCCACAGTAGTAGCATATATAAACCATCAGGGAGGAATTCGGAGCCTCTCCACGGCAAGACAGGTAGTTCAGATTCTGGGCATAATTATACAATTGCCCTTTTTCTGCCTAAGCATAGAAAACTGGTAGAAGAAACTGCTCAGCCAGCAGTACTTGGACCTGGGGAAGGGATCCCTACACACGGAGGACTGTTCCAGGACCTGTGTGGCATGTAGGATAAAGCCCAATGTGGAACTTCTGCCTCCCAGGTTCAACAACAAAATGTTACAGGTTTGTCTTCGAGTACAGCATCCCCTAACCATGGATTGCTCTGGAGACTCCATGGGAACAGCCCCCCCTCGATCTATGCTCTTTCTCCAATAAAACTCCTTCAATGTCTGCTTCTCCGGATTCAGAGAGAGGTTCCGGTACTCCTGACTGACCCAGGTAGATGTGGTATTCCGACCTGGTAAGCTCCTGGCAGACACTCAGTGGGTTCTGCCAGCCTTTCAGATCTGTCCCAAGGATCGTTTTTGCCATCCTACTTCACATTCACTGGCTTTAACAGCATGGAAGTTCTCTAAATTTGTGGTTTCCATTATGCTAAAGCTAGGAAGGCTACTTCATTGGAGATGAAAGGCATACTTCATGTAGTGAGTCTCTGTGTGTCCACCCTAGGAGTTTTACAATGTTATGAATCCTTTCCCTCCTGCAGATAGGTCTGGACCAGCTCTTTGGCTTTCAGCACTTTAAAGGGCCAGGTTTCTGCTTGGTCTGTTTGTGTTTGAGACCATTGGTCTTTCACTCCTTGTTTTAGACTTTTCTACAGTTTGTATCCTATGTAGCTCGCTCTGTTAATTCCTCTGATTTTGTGGGATCTGAATTTGGTTCTCTACACTTCAAAGATAACCAGAATGGAGACATTCTGCTCTCCCTTTCACCCACAAGCTGGTGATTTCTGTATCCATCATGCTACATGAAGAATGTCTAAAATGTCTGGTTTAGCAGGAGGTCCAGAACTTCCTTTTTGCCTAAGGTGTTTTTTTTTTATTTACCTCAACATTGTTTTCAAGCTCCTCTGTCTTGCTCCAGTTCGCCAAAAAGAAAAACTCCCTTCCTTGTCTAGATGTGCTTCAAGGCTAGAGTATCTCTTTCAGCCACTGCTTCTTCAGGAAAAGGAATTTATTTTGTATTTCAGATGGACCTCATTAGGGTACACTGGTTTCTCGATCCACCATTTCTGTGAAGACTATCCTCCAAAAGTATGGTCTTAAAGAACGGGCCCCAGCCTTTCCTGTCAAGGTGCACTCTACTAGATATGTGAATGTTTTGTTATTTTCGGCATCATGCATGGTTTCCGATTTGCAAGACTACCACATGGTCTTCGGTTTTTGTTTTCTTGCTCTACAATGAAGAGGATTTTCAGGCCTTATCTGACGCTTCAAGCATTGGGTCCTTTTGGTGGCTCTTTAACAGGCCGTCCCTGATAGTCTTTGTTGCCAAGTTATCCACATCCCGTTGCACTGCCTTTGGACAATTCTTCAGTCTAAAAATTTCCTGTGTCCCTCAATGGACGAGAAAGAAAATAAGATTTTTCCCCCCCATTGTAAAATCCTTATCTTGAAATCCATTTTCCTCTGTTCACTTCTATGCACTTGGTACTACTTATTGTGGGTGGGGCTATCCTTTGCTGGCCAATGGGTTTTTGTTTCCAGTGTTCATTTCTTCTTTAGGTGGCAGCATAATCAGAAAGTCTAAGAAAAGCAGTGTCCCTCAAAGGAACCCAAGAAAAGGGTTACAAGGAGTACAAAAACTATTATATAATTACACTTTGCTGAATTCCCAGACTTTGTGGAACTTTGTCCAGCAGTATACACAACTGCTTGGAGATAGCATCAAATAAGACGAAAGTGTAAGAGTAAAAGTAAGACGAAAGCACAATTTTTTTTTACCTTTGTTAGAAACCATGACTGTGTACAGATTGTGTACACAGACAGCACAAATGAATATGCAGTACCAGCTCAGCTTGGTATATCTTGTATCTGAGCAAACTGAATAGACACAGGGCGTACAGCTTTTCTTAAAGCGGAGTTCCACCCAAAAGTGGAACTTCCGCTCATTGTACTCCTTCCCCCCTCTGGTGCCACATTTGGCAGCTTTTGGGGAGAGGGGGGACAGGATACCCGTCTTTCACAGGTATCCTGCCCCAACTTCTGGGAGCCTCAGCTGCAGGTATTTGAGTCAACGCTGGGGCTCCCTCCTCCTCCTCCCTCCCCGGCCGCCGGGCCAGTAGGAGAGAGGAGCGGAGCCTCTCGTGTGCCCAGTAGGGTTCCCAGCGTGAAGCCGTAAGGCTACACTGCCGGGTTCCCTTACTCGCAATGGAGACGGCAAGCACCCAACAGCTGGAAACATCAGCTGCGGTGCTGACATTGCTGGACTCTAGGACAGGTAAGGGTCCGATTATTAAAAGTCAGCAGCTGCTCGCTTTTAATTTTTGCAGTGGTGGGCGGACCTCCACTTTAAACAAGCAACAGAAGTTGATGCTGATTACATTTACATTGTAATATAGTAGGATTCTGTCCTATCAATACAAAAATAAGATAAATCAAAAGCTATATCAAGCATAAATTCAGGCAAGAGTAAAATAGTAAAGTTCGTGTCTAGAAATCAATTTTGTTTTGTGTGTGTGTATATTTTTTTATCCATCTATCTCACACACACCAATCAGCCATAACAATATGACAACCCAACTAATAGTGAGAAGGTCCTCTTTTGCCACCAAAACAGCCATGACCTGTTGAGGCATGGACTCCATTAGACCTCTGAAGGGTTGCTTCGGTATCTGGCACCAAGCAGTCCGTAGCAGATCCTTTAAATCCTGTAAGTTGTGAGATGGGAAATTCACGGATCATACTTGTTTCTCCAGCATCCCAAATATGCACAACTGGATTGAGATCTGGAGAATATGGAGGTCATGTCAACACCAAAAAGGACACCTTCCATTGTTCAGTGGTCCTGATCTGATCCTCTGGTGCCCACTGTAGGTGCTTTTGGCTGTGGACACAGGGCAGCAAGGAAACCCTGACCTGTTTGCTGCTACGCAGCTCAATACGAGCAGACTGTGATGCACTGTGTGTTCTGACACCATTCTATTGAAACCAGCATTAACTTTTTCTGCAATGTAAGCTTCAATAACTATTTGTTGAGACTGGACAAGCCATCCTTTTCTCCCCACATGCCTTAATGAGCTTTGGCTAAATATAACCCTGTTGCCGGTTTTCCTTCCTTGGATCACTTTTGGTAGGTCATGACAATTGCAGACCAGAAACATCCCACAAGAGCTGCAGTTTTGGAGTTGCTCTGACCCAGTCATCTAGCCATTACAATTCTACCTTTGTCAAAGTCACTTAAATTCTTATGCGTGCCCATTTTTTCATCTTTTAACACAAAACGATAGGGACAACATGTTCATTTACTGCTTAATATCCCGTTTTCATGTACCATTGTAACAAGATAATCAATGTTATTCACTTTACCCGTCAAGTTGTCATAATAAAAATTGCTTATTGGTGTGTATTTTGTAAGGACAGGCTCAACTGGAAGTTGCAGTGGTAAAACGTAGTGCAACATTACTTGTCCTCATGGACTTCAGCTCTCCAGGCCTATTTTTCATCAACTGCTTCTTTAAATCTTTGCAAAAACAATATTAAAAAGACAACAGCTGGAAATAACAATAATGCCTAATATTATTTGTTTTCCCCAAATAACTTCCTAAATACAGTAGAGAATAAAGCCTAGTCAAGAAGGAAGGCACTGCTCACAATACTTATGGAAGGATCCACATATCAATAGAAGGCTCTAAAGAACTCCCCTGGCAAAGTGCCCCCGATCAAAAGGAGGAACTACCTAGGCACATGAGCATACATGTTGGTGTGAAAAAAACACAAAACAAAAAAACACCCTTTTTAACAAGATTTAGGTTTATCAACTGAAGTAGCAATATATACCTTGAAGATCTTTTTTCAACTTTCGTAAATCTTTGTCTAGGTCCTCAAATTTCACCTGTGCTGCTTGAAAGAAATCCTGAGGTTCCAGCAACGGAAATATACTCTTCTCTGTACCCGCATCCTACAGGACATATGTTTCAGAACAAAAACCAATAGGTCAGTCCTTCTGCTACTTAATAGTATTATATATAGTATACTAAATGTGACTAAATAGTATAGGTAAGAATAATAATTAGTGTGACCTGAAAATGGAAAACAAAAAAGGAGGGTGGGGAAATGGGTGAACTCACGTTGTCAAAGTGTCGAAGATAATATCGAACAACATAATCGACTAGGCTAACCCCATTATCCTAAAAGGAGAAGAAAAAAAAAAAAAAAAAAATCAGACATGGGACAATGAAATCTGCAAGTTTCTTAAAAAGCACAGTAAAACTTCTTTTGTTTAGTAAGTGGCCTAACATTTTACTTATACTTAACGTGAAGTCCGGCCATACATGGAGCGTTTTTATTTTTTCCTGCAGGAAAGAAATCTACTCGAGTCACCCATCAACAGACAGTCCCCACTGAAAGACTGATTATTGCTAACGCTATTAGCAACCGCTAGCGATAATCGCAAGAGAATCCAGCAGGCTGGTTGTACCCAAGTTGAACGATCAACTTGGTACATTCAGCCTGCCCATTAACAGTTCGAATGTCTGCCAGTTCCTGCTGAACCGGCTGAAATTTAAACCCTGTATGGCTGGCCTAATAATAGTGCAGGTAACTTGCAGGTACTTGGTTTAATCGTCAAAAAAAGGAACCTAAGCTGTACACAGCCTGGATTTCTGCCTGTGCTGACATGTCTGTCTCATGGCTACCACAGCTTTGCAATTTGAAAGCCAGAGGGAGAGTTTTAAAGTGGTTCTAAAAGCAGGTTTTTTTTTTTTTTTTTTTTTTACCCTAATGCCCACACAGGTCATATACCAAATGTAAGAGGACGACTTGGGAGAAGAGTGGTCACATGGTGAAACAAGGAGTGCAATGAGGTGGATCCCAGTGACTTTGGATATATAATTACAATTTGTGATTGAACTTTTATTTCACAAGGACATTTACTTTCCAGCGTAGTGGATTATATTTAGGTTTAATAGCACATACATAGGCTGTGGAGGGAGCATGTGTGTTGTAGTTAGGGGAAATATTTGTACACATTGTGCGGTATATTGGAGTGAAATAAGAAATGTTTACTGTCAACTAGACTGATGTTTTTTTTCTGCCAAAGCCAGAATTAAGTTGGCTTCTTGAAGAGCCACCTGGCTTCTGATGCTGCCCTGATGGTTGATTTAAGCCACTGCTGTGGCATTGTCAGTTGTCCAACTGAACCCTCCTCAGTTGTTCCGCAGCTGAATGGACAGGCAAATAGCCGGTAGTTCTAGTATGTTGATAGGAAGTCTGGCGTTCCCATGGACTCTCTCCAAGCACAAAGCAATCAAGAGAAGCGTTCAGATTAACTAAAGAAAGGACTTTACCATACCCAGTGCAGGACTGGGCAATATCCTGGCCTTGGGAGACAGGCGCATGGGTCAGTTCAGAGGAATCTTGTCCCACACAGTCAGCACACTGAGCTGTAGATAAAGGAGGCCATTATTAAGCCCAAAACTCTCATGCAAAAGTAGACCGATAGAAATTCCTTGGTGCGGACATGAGCAGTTAGAGTAAACACCCAGTTCTGGGTCCAGGACTAGGCCCAGGTATTCCAAGCGATTACATCCATCACAGACTTCTGGAGTTGGGAGAACCAGCCGAAGCTCTGAAGTGTCTATATCATGTTGGATGTTGGCAGAGACGACTTGGACGGAGTGCTCTTTCATAAGGAGATTGCCCAGATCCCCCAATGTGGATTTGCCGAGCGCACAGCAGTTTTTTGTCCCCTGCCATCTGGGGAGTCCAGTGTCTCAGTGCTGGCAGTTCTTTGTAGCTTGCTTGGGTGAGTCAGAGAACCGTAACCTACATACTGCATGCAGCGCACCATCTCCACCTCTTGGAGCTCTGGTGAAGGCCAAGCAGTATCATAAGACTCTGTCCCTTAGCCCTGTTTAGACTCTCACTTACGCCAAGTGAGCAGCCAGCTAAGTCCTCTGTATCCACTCTGTGGCTTTCACCACCATCCACCCAACCGCTATCCTAAATTCTGGTCAACCAGTCTACCTTTGGTGAAAGCGGCCTCCCAAATTGTGACAGCTACAAACTTGAGTGCAGTTCACCCACCATGAAATGTAAAAACTGCTTATGCAGTGGGAAAAATTAGGACATGCAAATGTGCATTCCTTAAAGTCTACAAATGCAAGTACATCTAACAGTCCTCTCCCCCCAGACTTCAAAAGGTGCCCCTGTGTGCATTCATCCAGAATGGGGGCATTCTAATACAGGAGGTATATTACTGGCCAGATCACCAAGTGAAAACAGAGGAGAAAAAGTCTAAAAAAGGAAAATACAGCCACCACACCTAAGGTTTGGTAAGCTGTAATAAAATTAAATTTTTTGGTCTTTGGTTTAATACGGCTTTAAGATGGCATCCAGGCTCTGGAGGGCCTGAGGTATGGACCCTGAGTGGGCAGAAATATGTATACAGTGCAGGCTACTGCCCATATGAATATGTTGCAGGAGATGAAATCGAATTAGTACAACAGTAGGAACTAGTGCCACATAGCAGCACGGCCACGACAGATCATTTAAAGCATCACAGCCACCCTGTGACACACTGCTTCCAGCCTAAAACTCATGCTGCCCACCATCTACACTATGAAAGCAGGAGCCCAGGGCTCAACCGCAGGAAGGGGATTGGGGTGTTGTTGGCGGGGGGGGGGGGGGGGTTGGTCCCCATAAGGAAGGAAAGCCCCAGACTCAACCCTCTAAGGTTCTTGGGTCCTTCTCAGGGGTGTGTCACCAGGTGAAAACTTCCTGCTTTGCCAGGGCATACCCACTCCTCCATAGAGGGGGTCTTCAGGAACTAGGTCACACCAGTAATAATCGCAACGGACTGGGACCTGTAGAGCACCTTGCTGTACTACTGTACCAAGTGCGATTGCCAAATGCAGGGTCCAGTGCCAGGGGCAAAGTTACAGGCCAGCCCTGCATCCTCTGTGCAGTGTTGGTTCAGCTGGAATTAGAAGGGATTTTCAGTGCAAAGATCAGTGAGGAGTCTTCCAGTTAGAATTAGAAAAACATAACCTTAAAAATAGGGCTGGGGAAATTAATGATTAATTCCTCGATTAATCATTAATTCTTTTGATCGGTACTCACCTCTCCGCCGGCTTCTGGGTCTTCAGGGAATTCCGTCGGAGATCCGGTGACTTCACGGACACCGACATCCATCACCGAACTCCTCCCCCTTCCCCAAGCGCCTCCGTCTGCTAACGAAGGGAAGTGGGGAGGAGTCCGGTGACGTCAATGTCCATGAAATCATAAATTGAGGAAGACAGATCCTAATGATTTGATTGATCTCACTGGTCAAAGTATTCAGATAAACATCTATGTAAATCCTGGACTTGGCTATGAAAATCAACATATCTGAGGGCTTTCCTGGCTGTAAGTCAGTTTGACGATGAATTGACATTGATTGGTTATCCAGCAATCAAGAAACATTTATGATGATGGCACTTTTTTTCCAAAGAGCTGACACTTTGCTGTCTCAGCAAGTGATGGATGTCTCTTGCTCTCCATCGGTCCCCCTGATGCACAACAGTGCTATTTAAATAGACTGTAGGGTGACACCGTGCCCCGCCCCGCTGAGGAAGTTCTGATTGAACGTAACGCGTACAGGGGAGGAGCTACGCATGACATCAGCTAAAAATAGTTGGATCTGTTTGTACGTTATAATTAATCGAAATTAGTCGATTAAAAAAAAAAAAAATCGAACATGAAAATTTTAATCAGTAACAGCCCTACTTAAAAAAAAAAAGAAAAAAACTGCTCCCAGTAGACACATCCTCCATTACCTAACAAAAAAAACCCAGAAAGACAAACTGAAGATTTCTGAAAGGGCGGGGGGGGGGGGGTTATATGGGCACAATTCTATTCGCTAGTGTCCAATCATCTGAAGGTGGATGCATATAACTCGGGGTCTACGATTAAACCACTTTTTGTCCTGGACTGTAGGTAACAAAAACCTTTCAATAGTAGTTCCCCCAGTCTCTTCCTCACCCCTGTCTTCTCTTGATCCAGCACTGTCCCATCTGCAGCAGCTTGTCTTCGCTCTCCCCTTTTACAGGCTTCGATGAGAGTAGTGAGAGACATTGGTTGCTATCAGTCAAATCATGTGAGGAGGGAGCGGGGTCAAGCCACACTGTGTGCTTCTATAGACGCACACAGCCTGGCTCAGGATCGAGCCTGCATGAGTGCCCCCATAGCAAACGGCTTGCTATAGGGGCACTCTAAGGAGAGGAGGAGCCAAGAGTGCCTGCGGAGGACCCCAGGAGGAGGTTTAGGGACGCTCTGTGCAAAACCATTGTAAAGATCAAGTATAACTTTTTTTTATTTGTTTAAAACAATTTCTTTTCAATCACCTTAATTTTAACTTGCAAAAATAAAGCCTAGTGTACTTACCCTGCTCTTAACATCTTTAAGCTTAGGAAGGATTTCTAGCCCAAATCCATCTGCTTGCCCGCGTGTTCGGTTACCTCCATTCATATAGTTTCCAAATGCGAGAATAAGACCCATGATATCCTTCACACTCTCCATTTGCGAGACTCCCTAGAATATAATTTCCACTTTAACACACATGCCACTGCTCTAAATTTCTAGCCCTTTACAGGAACTTAATATATGAACAAGCCACAGAACATGCAACTGCTGTGTGCACCCAGGTTTCAGAATTCAACAGCACAGCAGATGCCCGTCTAACCCGTTTTCCACTCCATGTCATTCATATCAATCCAGAATCATCACAATATAGAAGATGGTTGTACTCAAACTTATTTTTGCTGTATTTTTTTTTTAGTAATGAAAAGAGGTGAAAACTGGGGACCCTGTTGTAGAATTACCAATCCTATTGAGAAGTGTTGATTAAGTCACTTCTGCCATATGGAATATCATTAGCAATATGTAATCACTGCAAAAACAACTGCACATGTACTGTAGCTCTAGGTTTTCCATTCAGGCTTTAAAAATGCACAGACCGTATATACTAGAGTATAAGCAGAGTTTTTCAGCCCATTTTTTTGGCTGAAACCCCCCCCCCCCCCCCCGGCTTATACTCGAGTGAGCCATACTTTTCATTACTAAAACAGAGTGCGTCTCCCGCTGTGTTATGCAGTCTGTTTGGCCATC
The DNA here is from genome assembly GCF_042186555.1 of Aquarana catesbeiana. Taxonomy (NCBI): domain Eukaryota; kingdom Metazoa; phylum Chordata; class Amphibia; order Anura; family Ranidae; genus Aquarana; species Aquarana catesbeiana. The sequence goes on along the minus strand of NC_133336.1, from coordinate 102,425,025 downwards.
TATTGTAACAAAGCCCCGCCTCCTCCTCGTCCGTGCTAGAGGAACACTGATACAATGCTTGGAAACTGTATCAGCGTTCCGTCTATCAGAGACAAGGAGGAGGCGGGGCTTTGTTACAATGGACGGTCGAATAGACTGCATAACACAGCGGGAGACACACGCTGTTTTAGTAATAAAGGGTACGGCTGCAGATGGGCACAGTGAGACTACAGATGGGCACAATTAGACTGCAAATGGGCATTGTTTACCCAGTAGCTGCTGCATTTTCCCACCCTAGGCTTATACTTGAGTCAATATAATTTCCCGGTTTTTGTGATAAAATTAGGTGCATCGGCTTATATTCGTGTCGGCCTATACTCGAGTATATACGGTACCTATAATAACTAGATTGTTGGCTTCTAAACTACTATAGTGTGGCATTTATGCTTTGCATATCTAACCACTTACATTGCATGCCCTGATGACTATGTCTATTTTTCGCCGCACTGAGCCAATCCCCTCTGCAAAGACTGATTGGAAAATTATGCACTTCGACCTCTCTGTAAAATTAGGGATTTGAGAAAGCTCATAAAGGAATCTAGGAAAAAAAACAAAAACAAAGTATATTTACTGTATGTTTGCTTGAATTTTATAATAAATCAAAAAAAAATCAAAGCATCTGCTTGGATTTTGGTATACAATCTTACTGTTCAGGCTTGTCCAATAATTTTACATCTTCTGCCGTGGAAGTCTCATAGTGCTTGCTGATGGTTTGCAACTCCTCTTTTTGTGCACGCTGTGAAGGGACAATAGAATTATGGCTTTATTCAATAGTCATCTTACTCTCAAAGATGAACTCCTAGGATGATATATTTTGCATACTTACATTGGGCCAGCTTGGCCCAATGTAGTATGCATACTTGATAACTGATCAGCCGCTGTTGAAGCTGTAAATAGATAAGGCTACTACAGTGATGGGCAGTGTCTTTTGGATGCTGGGCCCAATGGCAGCCCTTCTGCATATCATATTCAGCCATTCTGGAGATTATGATGGCACTGCTTCTCCTCTACCTTGTTCTATTGCTTCAAGAAAAATTTTAACAGACCGCCTAAAACTAAAAATGATTGGTGAAGAGGAATTTCACTGGTACTCTGTTAAAATGACACATTTTAAAGGTTTCTTGGAAGAATGCTCCAGCTAATAAAACTGTTTTAAAAAGATATTATTTGAAACAAGCCAAATATGTCTAATAGTATATATATATAAATGCAATTACACACAAACCACTTACATTTTCATACAAGGCTTCCAATGTCTCTAGATCCACCACAGAATCGTCCACATTTAAAATAGCTGCAAAAGAATTAAACAATTTCATATATTTATTTCTACCACTATTACATATACAACCCTATCATATAGTATTAATCAAAAAAAATTGAGAAAATCTAGCTCTTACCACTTGGCACATAAGACATTTTCATTAAAGTGGTTGTAAACCCTCACATATACTCAGTGAACTGAACAGCCTTAGAAGATACATATGGATTAAACAAAATCTCCCTACAGTTTTACATGTATATCTGCGGTCTTCAACTTTCTATATTCTTTACACATCGCATTAGAATTTTTACTTCCTGTTCCAGCACTGGGAGTGAAGTCTTGGAGGGGGGGGGGGTGCCTTTCCTCCAATCAGCTGACACCCTCCCCCCAGGCAGAGGAACAAAGATACAGGGCTGTGCTGTGATAAGACAAGCTCTCTGCTTATCTATTTATACCACTGACACAAATTTCCAGCTGCTTTTATTTCCTGTCAGAAGAACGAAGCAGCTGAAAGACACGGGACTTGGGGCTTTGTAGAGAGGAGTAAACACTACAGATATATGTACTCAGGTCAAATTTCATGAATCGGGTTTACATCCACTTTAATGTAATGAAGCTACATTAAAGCTACCGTGCAGCTTACCAATCCTTAAAGAGTAACTCCACTTTTGTTAAGAAAAAAACAAAAACTCCCCCCCCGGGTAATTATGTACATTACAAGGATTTTAACAAACTTTATTGCAGATTCCTACCTGCACAAATCACCTACGTGATTTGCTATTGGGGAGTATCTCACCAAAAATTACATTTTTGTTGCAGGGATGCCTGAAATCTGACTTGTATCTTTGGATCACTGATTTTCCCAAAAATCTGCCCTATCACACAAGCAGTAAATATTGTTTTTCTGGGGGGCGTTCTGTACACATTCTGTGTACAGAAAACCTCCAGGTAGCCATATTGCATTTTACAGAAAATTACAGAACTGCAGATTGAAAAGGAAAGGTAATTTTTAATAACATTCAATTACATTATGACTGGCGTTGCAATTGTATACGCTATATTATTTTTTTTTACCTTTTCCCCACTAAAGTGGAGCTACCCTTTAACTCCCTTGCAGCGACTCTATTGTTCAAGATGCATAGCTCAGAAGGATCAGCATCACTCTCCTAAAACTACAGGGATAGCGGTCTTCTATAGAGCTGTCAGATATAAATAGAGCTAAGCCCAGGAAGTGCCATGCACCTTGCTGGACTTAGCTCATAGTGTGCCTTCATTTTCATAATTTCACTGCAGAGATGTGAATTTTAGAAGAGCATTCTTGCCTAGTGAAAAAAAAAAAAAAAATTCTAAGCTATACTAATCCGTACAATTTTTTGTTTCTTCACGTATTCTGGGGTTCATATTGATATGACTGTCTTACACACTTTGTACCATAGCCTCATTCACTTGGGTATGGTCCTTTGGTTCCTATTGGTATAATCTTGTTCTCTTTTACTCCTGTTACTTAAATCTACTCACTGGATTTGGTCTTCACTTGGTTCACACCATCATTATTATACGCAAGCTCTGTATAGCACACCCCCCTTTCTTTTCACAGACTCCCTTGGAGCCTTACCATGCGTTACCACCCACACCATAAGGAGAACCTAACTTTCTGGGGAGTGTGTTTGGGCGTTCGCCCCGTGTAAGTAACGAGACTAACAAATTCCATTACCTTTCCTTGATACTGGAGTTCTTACCAGAACTTACCGGTATCTATATTTATTTGTTTTACAGACTAACGGATGCATCCATTCCTGATGAAGTGTCTTTACACGAAACGCGTAGATAGGATGCAACCTTGTTTTAGTTATTCATCTTTGTAATTATCAACCCCTTATTATTTGCTATTCTCTTACATGGAGTACACACTCCATACATTGTTAACTGCAATGTGCTGCTATTTTGGTTTTAAGGTTGTATATACATGAACTATCTGAATATGTTTTTATATGTAATTTTCATATAGGTCTATGAACTTTACTTCTTTTAACATTTACATTTTGTAGTGGCTTTTAATGTACTGTATACTGAGTGTGATTCTATACCCTTTATGTGAATAAAGTAATTTAGTCACTATATATATTTTGTCTTGTTTAGCTGCCCCTTGACTCATACAAAGTGCCAACTTCCTTTCTATTATTCATTTGAATCAGGGATGGAGGCACATATCATATGTATACCCCATTTAAAGTCCCAAACCTTTCCCCTTCCTTCTTTTTGTTAAACTGTACAACAGAATGACAAAAAACAGATGGCCAAATTTAACATCCACACAATAGATAAAAACTTTTTTTACACCACACTTAAAACTGCAATACATTTTTAAGCTGCGTACCTTTATCCGATTTGCCAGAAAATGCGACAACCTTTCAGGCCTCACACCTCTAACAGTCTGAAAAGTGCTAATGTTATGAAGCTTGTCTGCATAAAGCTTGCCATGTAATGCAAATTAGTCTCATTAAAACCAGTCTCCCCCTGGTGGGTTTTCACTTCCCTCCAACGCTCACTGTCAGCCTCCTGAATATCTCACCTACACCTCCCAATAACTCCAAAAGGAAGCAGACGCATGCTGTGCGAGGCTGGTAATTTTATTGGGTTCCACAACCTTTAAAAAATCCGTTACAAGCCTGGTCTGGTTTCTGAGATTCTTTTTTGCAGGGAAATTAAGGCAAACATTTTTATGTGGCCCAACAGTGTCTGTTGGCTGGAAGAAGAATTTATACACAGCAGAGTCATTAGAAAAAAACCTGCTCCCATTAGGATATAATAGCCGTCACAAGGGACACAAAGCAGAGCAGGATTCGGCTCCCAAGCAGGCGCTCATAAAGTAAAGGGAAAAAATAAAATGTCTTGCCAGCTACATTTCACACGCTCTGGTTATTAAACCATTTCAAGTTGAAACTTTCCTTCTCGCACCCTAAATTTAAGATTATACAAGCCCCTTCTCTCTGTTCACCTTGTTGCTTATACACACTGAAAGAGGCCACCAGGGACCAAGAGTGAGGAGGGAAAATAGCAACTAGGGCAGCACATACTGTCCCCAATGTTATCTGAAGATATTCAGAAATATCACAACTGTGATTGGAGATGTAATACAAAAAAATAAAAAATGAAGACACCAATACAATCTGCATTACTATAATGGAATTATAATGTTCACAGGTACAGCGATTACAGAAGTGCAAAAACATTAATCTAAAAAAAAAAATTAACACCTACGGCTCTATGGAAATAAGTCTACACAGCTAAACAGCTTTGCTTTGAGTTTGTCTTGCACTTCTAAATATCACCTGGAATACATGCTGTCCTAGACACAAACATCAACACCCCTGCATGCAGACACTACATCTATATTACAAAGCATGTTACTATGCTATGAAAATTAAAATGCTGTTGGCATGCAGTAAATGGTTTATTACATATGATACTGTATAGCAATATACTGTCCAGGGTGAAAGGGACAATAAACCGTTAAAAAAAAAAAAAAAAAGTTCTATGTAAATATCTATTCTTAACTCAAAAAAGGACCATCTATTGCTCTCTGACTCTTCCAAATCTCCAGATACATTTTTTTTTTTTTGCTGCTGTAATCTAATGCCCTTTTATGTTAGTTCTCCATGGACCCACTATATGTAGGAATCTAATCACCCTCCTTGTTTGCTCCCAAGATGGACTATGGATTTTTAGTATGCATTTTTTTCAGTACCTACAGCCTCCCTATTGTACCCCCTTAGACCTTCTATTTTAATACTGGAAATACTCAAGTGTTCAAAATCGACCAAACATGTAAAAAATAAATAAAGTGCTTTTTAGTGTTCTCCCCTTTTTCAAGTTTCACCAAGATTTGTATGCTCAGCAAGGCAATGCACTTGCAATGCACTGTGCATGTAACTCAACACTTAAAGTGAATTAATTATCCTGTATTAAGAATCAAGAAAACACTTTCTTGAAAACACAGCTTTAGGATTATCTTGTAGAAGAATATACTAGCCTTTCCAAACAAGTTTTAAAAGTTCTGCAACATTTTTCAGAACCTTGAAGTCAGTCCCTGGAACTCTGAATTCTAAAGAGAAATACAACATCAGAGGAGTGTTTTATACTATTCAATCTCATTTGGCTGAAATTAAAACTCATACAAGCATCATGTCCAATTAGCATAAAAAGAGGAGAAAGCAAATAACTGCACATTCCAAAGCCAATAGAGTAAATAAAGAAATGCAATATTTCTGTAGGGAAACAAAACTTCCAAATCACTGTTCATCCAAGTAATCCAAATTCATTCCGGAGTTTGAGAAGAATAAAAATAAATAAATAGCACAGCTTTGATTCAATAGGAGAAACCGTATTTAGGAAGTATCAATGCTCAGCATTTACAGATGCAATCTAAAGCAAATAAGCGGGTTAGAAGAGACTGTGCCTCAACAAACCCTTACACTCCCCATGCTGTTGTAAAGAAGATGTCATACAGTACTTCCATAAGCGTGCGCACAGGGTGTGCCTGGGCATCCAGGACACCCCAGGGCTTTTTGCTGTGGGGCACCAGGGAGCAGCTGAGAAATGGGAGTCCAGCCTATGCTGGGATTTGTAGTCCCATGGAGGGGAGGGCAATACTCTCACATACTAAGGAAGGGGGTCGGTTATACAAAGTAAAAGACTCTGTGCTGTGAGGGGGCTGCTATGGCTGACCTGACCCCCTGATAGAAATACTTATTGTCTGGCATACTGGCTTAAAGAGGAATTCTGCAGACTCTGGGGTAAAGGGGAACTCTGATATAAGTGGGATCTCAGTGGACTCTGTGGTAACCAGAGGCCCCCCTTACATCACAGTCTGCAGAGATCCCCTTTGTGTCAGAGCCCCCTTTACAGTGTATATAAAGGGGGACTTTGATGTAAGTGGGGACTCGGGGAACCCCGATATAAAAGGGAATGCTGGGGACTCTGGTGTAAAGGGGAACTTTCATATAAGGGGGTCTTTGGTCATCAGAGTCCAGAGCATTGTTTACATTAGATTTCCCAGTGTAAACAGGAACTCTGGGGATTCTGATGTAAGGGAGGCTCTCTGGAAACCCTGAAACCGCAAACAAATCACTCTTCATAGAGCATTTTTTTATTTTTAAATATAAATTTTTATTAAAGCCCCGGGAGGGCACAGCCCTGAAATAACACTGATACCATACAGTCATGAATAATATCTCAGTCATGAATAATATCTCCAACATGTGAAATGTCTAACAAGAGAAGCATCTAACAAAAGCATTATGAGTTCACATAGATGAAAGTAACTGATATGTCTAATACACTTGTCTGCCAAAACATGAAACTGGTAACTATATATAATCCTATCAGGATGAAATGGTAGGCAGCCCAAAACCGCAGATATTTTTCTTGTGGGGGTGGGGGATGTGGGAGTCAGGGCTTTCGTCAGTTGAGGCATCAAATTCAAGATTGGGCGAACACAGCGGTCAGAAGGGTGCGTTTTATGATCCTAGTAAGGTCAGCCCCTCATCGGACACTACGAACATATTCAAGTCTCCATTGCTTACAGTATTTTTCCTGTCTATTCCGTGTTGTGGAAACCAGGCCTTCCATCTTTAATGCCGCCGCCTTGCGCAGCCAGCTCGCGATAGTTGGCGCCTGTTGCTTTTAAAGAGGGGGAATGCAGAATTTGGCAGCATTCAGCAGGTGACGCAATCGATTTTTGGTAATGTTTTGCAGAAAGGGTAGACACATGAAGAAGGCCGGATGGGTCAGGTATCTCATGCTTCGTGATTTTTTGAGTGACCCTCTGGACCACTGTCCAGAAATGTTTCAGTTTGGGACAGGACCAAAAGATACGTTGGAACGTTCCTCTGTCCATCTGGCATCTCCAACAGCGATCTGAGGTGTTTGGGTAGAACTTATTCAAAAGATGCGGTGTATGATACCACCTTGTTAGTATTTTATAATTGGTTTCCTGTAATTTTGTACAGATCGATGACTTTAACGAGAATCTAAAAATAAGCTGTTTTTGGGTGTTAGAAAACGAATGGTGTAGGTCCCCAAATTAGGGCCATACATCTGCGTGCGGTGGTCCGGAAGTGGTTAAACCGCTGTATGGTCTTGGCCACCGTGCTGCAGCTCGGTTTCAGAGGCCTGCCAATCTTCTTATAGCCTAGGCCAACTTTATGTAGAGCAACAATTGTTTTTTTCAAATCCTCAGAGAGTTCTTTGCCATTAGGTGCCATGTTGAACTTCCAGTGACCTGTATGATATAGTGAGTGATAACACCAAATTTAACACACCTGCTCCCCATTCACACCTGAGACCTTGTAATACTAACGAATCACATGACACCGGGGAGGGAAAATGGCTAATTGGGCCCAATTTGGTCATTTTCACTTAGAGGTGTACTCACTTTTGTTGCCAGTGGTTTAGACATTAATGGCTGTGTGTTGAGTTATTTTGAGGGGACAGAAAATTTACACTGTTATACAAGCTGTACACACACTACTTTACCTTGTAGCAAAGTGTCATTTCTTCAGTGTTGTCACATGAAAAGATATAACAAAAATATTTACAAATATGTGAGGGGTGTACTCAGTTTTGTGAGATACTGTATATATGTGAAGGGCTGCATAAATTCACAGCTCTACATAAGTACCTGTAAATGAAAAATACACTATGGATAAAAGAGAATCAAAGACCTCTTTGGACAGCAGTCTGGGAGGGAGGGAATTGTTAGATGGACTAGCATATTTAGATACACTAACAAATTGAAACCAAACCCCAGCCAACACACTACTTAAGCAGTTGTATCAAATTCTTTTTATTCCCTTTTGGGATAAAAGTTTTACTTCAATAAAAGCTGATCATTGTAAGCAGCCCTAATATCAGTAAATGGTTTCTCTAAGCCTTGTAACGGCTACATCTGCAGGGCAGCTTGTTCTGTACAAAAACAGACTTACTGGCAGGATCACCAGGTAAAAATGAAAAAAAAAACCTTAAAAAAAAAAAAAAACCTTAAAAAAAACAAAAAAAAACCTGAATATAGCTATCATATCTAAGAATTGGTAAGATGCAATATAATAAAATGTTTGCTTACGAGTTTAATGACGCTTTAAATTCTGATGTGCTTTTATTAGCTAAGTGGCACCGAAAATATTTTATCTTCCAACTTACAAAACGGACAGATGGCAATAAAAAGTTGATAGGCATTTATTTGTAAATAGAAGTAATGACCTCAAATTGAGTCTTATACCAGTTAAGTTTGCTGGAGCCAGGCAACATTTCCAGCTTCTTGGAACTGGCACCATAATGCATATGTGCAGGTTTTAACTATAGGGATGAATTGTTCAAGACAGGCAAGCCTTTCACCTTTATTGCAGGTAACTGTACATGTGCCACAGCACTTAGGTTGCCATCTCCCAAGTGTCCAAACATGGTGCCCGGCAATGACAGGGTGATCTAAGGGGAGTACTTAACTGGCCCTTCTCAGGATGCAAGTCCGAGGCTTTTTGGTAAAAAAAAAATATCCCAATAAGCATATACAGTTTGGTTTACGTGAACGTTATAGCGTATACAAACTATGGGATTTATGGAAAATGAGATATATATATATCTATATCTATAGATATAGATATAGATATATATATATATATATCTATATCTATATCTATAGATATAGATATAGATATATCTATATCTATATATATATATATAACTAGTAATAGCGGCGATCGGTGACTTATAGTGGGACTGCGATAACTTACACTTTTGACACACTGCGGGAGCCAGTGACACTAATACAGTGATCATTGCTAAAAATATGCACTACAACGAGCAAAGGGTCAACTGTGTGCCTAGCCAGTGTTTGTGTGTACACAGTTTGCTACTTTCACTAGGGGAGGAGATTGATTCTAGTCCCTGCTTTGCAGAGACACAGAATACCTTAACCCCTGTCAGAATGGAGATATGCCTTGTTTACATAGAAATATCTCAACTGTCTGTGTTTTACCAATGACTGGTGGGTACCCGATGATCAACTTCTGCTGTGAATCACAGCAGAAGTGGCATGCTCCCTGCAGATGAAAATGCAGAATCACATATACTGTATATACGTGATCCTGTGCACAGCTTCCGCCCTGTAGCAGAAAAAGTGGTTAAGAAGGAATACTGTGTGGCTGCATTAAAATACAGATCCCTCTAGTGGTGAATCTCCGAAAATCTATATTAGACACAAAAAATTTAGGAGTCACATAAAAAAAAAAAATAAAATAAAAGTAATTGTAAAGTCAACATTAAAAAAAAAAAAAAAAAAAAAAAAAAAAAACAGGTTATGCTTACATGCTGCCCTGAACCACCTCTTCTTGGGTCCCCCACTGGTGCTCCTCCCTATGGGTGTGCAAAAGAGGAAGCCGCTTTTTATTGTGTCACACCTGCTTGCTTGATCCCCAACTGTGCTGCCTGTGTCTATTAAAACAGACAGCGAGGCTTGGCCCCGCCCCTTGCTCCCTCATAACACGACTTGAATAACAGAGGGAACCAATGGCTCCTGCTGCTTTCAGCCACGTCTGTGAGAGGGGAGAAGGAGAGAACCACTGCAGACAAGCACTGTGCTGGATTGAGTGAGGACTAAAGTATAAGGGGGTGATATTTTAACCTAAAGATTTTTTCCTCATCTAAAATTTTCTTTTTATAATTATTTCAAGAGATTTTTTTCCCTCAACATTTTGACATTTTATCAGTAACAAAGTAGTAGGTATAGGATTTAGCACATTCTACTGTAAAATGTGATCTGAATCTCCAGCAGAGATCTATAGGAACCTAGGTTTTTAAAATGAAGTCAACTCATTTGAGGTTTGTAGTAGGTTTAATGGATCCTGTTTACTTAAAGCATGTTCCTTAAAGCAGCAGCATTGCATCCTAAACACAGGAGTCAGCTGAGTCTAGCAGTGCACAAGAAGAGAGGATCCTGCAGCTGCAAAGCCTTAGGAATCCATAGAAAGAACCGCTGAGCGCACAGGATACAAACCAGCCTCTCCACCCCATCCCCTCCACTACCAGGCTCTCTCTACAGCTTCGCTTTTTAAAGGATTTCTTTTGTATGACTAAGTGGATCTGAGTACGAGAAGGGGAAAAAGTGCCTAGAAGTAGAGGAGAAGTAGCCGATTGCTTTCTGGAAATATTGGTTACCCAGGCCGATTGGACACAGGACACCTAGCAGCCTGACATCACAGCCCCCCCCCCCCCCCGGCAGAAGGATTCTTTAAAGGTCCATTGAGTTACATTGTGAGTCTACAGGAACATCACTTAAAGGCCCTTGTGGGGTAATCAGCCAACTTTTTTGTAATATAAGAGGTACAGTACTGATGGTAAGCAGGCATTCTTCCCACACTTTAGGGGACTATTTAATGACCGAGTTTAACCTTGATTGATATCCACGTATGAAGTGTTGCCTGCGAGCTCAAATGAAAATCTGTTTTATCACATGATTGGGACGTTTATGTTATACTTTATCATTTTGCGAGATCTAATATTTGTGTTTAGCATGACTCTGTTCCATACTAATATAGTAAACTGTGTTTACTATGTGTCAGCTTGTGAATGAAACAATGTTTCACTTTACGAATAGGAGTTTTACAGACTTCTTATTCGTTCATACACAGTGCAGCTCAGGCTGCAGAGAAAGAGACTGTCTTTAGTCCCTATCTCAGTTTCAAAAAATGGACATTAGAGGTCTGTTTAGACCCCTGATGTCTCTCCAAAGTATCCCCCTCCCCCACAAAAAAATAATTAAAAATAAAAAAGTTCTAAAAAAAAATAAAATAAAATAAGGGTAGATTTAGAAACGTGTCTAAATCTCCCTTGCCTCAGAAGCCCAATCCACATTTAAACTGAGCTTCAGAGGCTTCTGGGGTACCCACTCCTACTTCTGGGTACGATTGCTGCGGCAATCTACAAAGCTTTTTGGCCCCTCCTCCTTCTGAGACGCGCACAGAAAAAATGCGGGACCATTCACAAAGTGATGCGCGACTCATGCGCAGTAGGGTTTCCCTTAGTGAAGATGCCAGCACCTGAAGCTAATTGAAGAGTCGGGTCGAGTACTGACATCACTGGATCCCTGGATAAGGTAAATTTTCCTTGTATGAAAAGTCAGCAGTTAGAAACATTTTTTTTGGGGGGGGACTGGAGCTCCTGTTTAGGGGCGGGGGCGTTTGGCAGGTGCCAAAAACACAGCTCAACCGCACATTTCGCCCCCAACCGCAAGTCTAAAACAAGACCAAAAGCTTTGTTCACGTGGGGAATACTACCCCAAGGCCATGTTTAGCTGCACAGGGATGCACAGGTGTTCTGTGCATCCCATGCAGGCAGTCTCGTTCATATCAATTGGAATGCAGCTGCTGCATCGAGATAGCTATTGCTCCCAATGTGACATCCATGTGGGTGTAGGTCCCTGAACTCACACGGTCTGCATTTGGGGCCATGCACCTAAACCTGCATGGATGTCAAATCTGTCTTTGCAGCCTCTGCGTCCCAGTTGACATGAATAGGACTGCCTGCACAGGGATGCTCAGAACACCTGTGCATCCGCATGTGGGTAAACACAGCCCTCCATGAGTGTACGATGTAGCACACCCCATTGAGTGAGGCCTTAGTAGGAATTTAGCAAGTTATATTATGGCTTTATGTGCAAATATTTTTTAAGGATTTACTACTTGACCACTGGGCACTTAAACCCCCTTAATAACCAGGCCAATTTTCAGCTTTTGGTGCTCTCACATTTTGAATGACAATTACTCAGTCATGCAACACTGTAGCTATATGAAATTTTTGTCCTTTTTTTCACACAAATAGAGCTTTCTTTTGGTGGTATTTAATCACCGCTGGGTTCTTTATTTTTTGCGCTATAAAAGAAAAAAGACCGAAAAATCTGTAAAAAAATGCATTTTTCTTCATTTCTGTTATAAAATTTTGCAAATTAGTAATTTTTCTTCATATACTTTGGCCAAAATTTATACTGCTACATATCTTTGGTAAAAATAACCCAAATCGGTGGATATTATTTGGTCTTTGTGAAAGTTATAGAGTCCAAAAGCTATGGTGCCAATATTTGAAAATTGCATGGTGAGTTTTTTGAAGTTGTAATTTTTTCCCACAATTCTTTGCAAAATCAAGTTTGTTTCTTTTTTTTCACAAAATTGTCATATTAGCAGGTTATTTCTCACACACCACATATGCATACCACAAATTACACCCCAAAACACATTCTGCTATTACTCCCAAGTATGGTGATACCACATGTGTGAGACTTTTACACAGCGTGGCCACATACAGAGGCCCAACATGCACGGAGCACCTTTAGGCGTTCTGGAGTTCCCAGGCCAATTCTGACATTTCTCTCCTACATGTAAAAATCATCTTTTTTTTAGCTAGAAAATTACATAGAACCCCAAAACATTATATATGTTTTTTTAGCAAAGACCCCAGAGAATACAATGGTGGTCATTGCAACTTTTTATCTCGCACGGTATTTGCGCAGCAAATTTAATGCTTTTTTTTGTGCTTTAAAAAAACCAAAACAGTAAATTTAGCCCAATGTTTTTGCATAATGTGAAAGATGAAGTTACGCAGAGTAAATAGATACCCAACATGTCACCTTTCAAAATTGCACGCGCTTGTGGAATGGCGCCAAACTTCGCTACTCAAAAATCCCCATAGGCAACGCTTTAAAATTTTTTACTGGTTACATGTTTTGAGTTACAGAGGAGGTCTAGGGCCAAAATGATTGCTCTTGCTCTACCGATCGCAGCGATACCTCACATGTGTGGTTTGAACACCGTTTTCATATGTGGGCGGGACTTACGTATGTGTTCGCTTCTGCATGCGAGCACACAGGGACAGGAGCGCTTTAACATTTTTTTTTTTTTTTTTTTTTTTATTGTTCATTTTACTTTATTTTAGTTTGATGCTTTTTTCCAAAAACCAAATTTTTTGACCACTTTTATTCCTATTACAAGGAATGTAAACATCCCTTGTAATAGGAATATGGCATGACAGGTCCTCTTTACAGTGAGATATGGGGTCAATAAGACCCCACATCTCACCCTCTAGGCTGGGAAGCCTGAAATTAAAAAAAAAAAAAAAAAAAAAAGATCCTGGCTTCGATCGTAGCGGTGAGTCGGTAGAAGCACCGGAGGGCGGCGGGAGGGGGGGACATCCCCTCTCACCTCCCGTAAGAATGATCAAGCAGTGGAACAGCCACTATGATTGTTCTTATGGTGTAGGGAATCGCCGGCTGAAAAAGCCGATATCTGAATGATGCCTGTAGCTGCAGGCATCATTCAGATATCCCTGCACAAATCAAGGACATTTTATGACAGAGGGCGGGCGGGGAAGTGGTTAAAATTCATTTTTTTTTTTTTTAACACAAAGTTGTCCATTTATACAATATTTCTAACACATAACATGTACATACCAAAAATGACACCCCAAAATAGATTCTCCTACTCCTCCTGAGTACAGCGATACCACATGTGTGAGACTTCCACAGCCTGGCCACATACAGAGGCCGAGTATGTCTGAACATGGCCGAGTATGGCTGGGTATTGCAGGGTATGGCGGGGTATTGCAGAGTATGACTGGGTATGGCTGGGTATCACCGAGTATTGCAGAGTATTGCGGGGTATTGCACTGCGGGGTATTGCAGAGTACTGCGGGGTATTGCAGAGTATTGCGGGGGTATTGCAGAGTATTGCGGGGGTATTGCAGAGTATTGTGGGGGTATTGCAGAGTATTGTGGGGGTATTGCAGAGTATTGTGGGGGTATTGCAGAGTATTGCACAGCATTGCAGGGCATTTGCAGAGTAGTGAGGGATGACTGAGCATGGATGGCTGGTTGTCACTGTGCAGCTCTGTGGGCACTACACATACAGCCCACAGCGCTGCAGCCATCCATCCCCCTCTCCGCTCACAGTGTACCGATCGGTACACAGGAGGGGAGGAGAGGAACCAGCATCATCAGATGATGCCGGTTTGTTTACATGTGATCCCTCCATCATTTGACGGAGCGATCACATGATAAACGGCCGCGATTAGCGGCCATTTACTGGGATCCATGATGCGCCAGGTCCTCTGGACCCGGCGGTCAGGGATGTGTTCGGATGCGCGCCCCAGGGGGCGTGCGAGAGGGGAATTCTGGGAGGATGTCATATGACGTCCTCCCAGAGTTAAGCAGCCGCCATTCGGCTATGGGCCAGTTGTTAAGTGGTTAAAAAATCCTTAAAAAATGTAAGGATTTTTTTTTGCATCATGTTGGTGAAAATATTTATCTGATAAATATTTAGGCAAGTATTATGGGGCTAAAAAAAAAAAAAAAAAAAAAAAACACAATAGCACCTTTTTATTCTACTGGTTATGTGCTGGTTTGGGGGGTCTTCTTCAAAATCTGAAAGCTGTAAGTGAAAAATGAAAACCTCCAAAATTTTAGAGACATTTTTGCGTATGTTTTATTTTCGCCATTTTGCAAAAAGCCGCAATTTAAAAATCGACAGATATTTGTTATTTATTCACTCAATACAGGTTAAGCTTTTATATTTAGTTATAGCATGCTATGACACATATATGGAATCTGAGAGGCTGCGCACCCCAAACAGTAAATCTTGAAAAAAGGAAGAAGTTCCCCGTGGGGTTTTAAAGCAGCAACTGAGAGTCACAAAAAAAATTATAAAAAATAAGTACTTTTATTATCAAAAGACAATTAGACAATACTATACAAAAATCAAAACATGAGCTCTGGTTTACTATGCGAGACTACTGGATTGGGAAAAGGGGAAAAAATTGAAATCTGAATTATTGGCTTGCAATGTTTGAATTATAGTTGTACTGTCCAATGTGCAGAGAAAAAAAAGCCCCAAGCATTTAGACCTAAATCTTTACGGTCTTCCCCAGGGGGTTGTCATATTTCCTCACCGCAAATAGGCTCGCTTTACCAGAGACTTCTTGTTAAAAAACACGCACAAAGATAACAGCTGATTTCCCCATTGGTGATCCTGGAAAGTGCTGAAGGGTCGTGCTCACCTCCACCCTGAACGGGGCTACCCCCGGCCTTAGGGCTTACAAGTGGTTACAAATAATTGGGCACCCCAGAGGGAGAGGCGGCTGGGAAACAGGCAATACCTGATTACTATATAACAGTTGTACATGGACATTGTAGCCTCTAGAATATGAGGTGTAGGGTCCAATAGTTTTTGTAGGATACAAATGACTGGAGGCTCCCCAAAAAATTAGGAGATGCACAGGCTTTGCTCGTCAGGGGTCAACTCAAGCTTTTATATTTAGTAGGAATTTAGCAGAAATTTTGTAACATTTGCTGCATTGGTATCTGCCAATAATGATTTTAGTACAGTTTTTTGCCACTCGACTCAAATCCGTTGGATGAAGGAAGCAACGTCAAACGTCACTTCCACCCAACGGCCATAAAAGGGGACTATTTTTATTGCATTTAAGTTTAAATGTGAGATCTGAGGTCTTTATGACCCCAGATCTCAAATTAACCCCTTCCCGACCAGCGGACGCAGTTATACTGCGGCAGGTTGGCTCCCCTGGGCGAAAACGTCGTACCTATACTGTGTTCCACACAGACAGAACGGAGATCTGTCAATGGAAACGGACAGATCTCCGTGCTGTCAGGGGTGAGGAGAGCGATCTGTTGTTCATACCAAGTATGAACAACAGATCGCTCTACTCATTAAGGCAGCCCCATCCCCCCCACCCAGTTAGAATTACTCCCTAGGTAAGTGTTAACCCCTTGATCGCCCCCTACTGTTAATTTCCCTGCCAGTGACATTTACACAGTAATCAGTGCATTTTTATAGCACTAATCGCTGCATAAATGCCAATGGTCCCAAAAATTTGTCAAAAGTGTCCAATCTATCCACCATAATGTTGCAGTCCAGATAAAAATCACTGATCACCGCCATTACTAGTAAAAAAAATAAAATAAAAAAATAAAAATGCCATAAATCTTTCCCCTATTTTGTAGATGCTATAACTTTTGCGTAAACCAATCAATATATGCTTATTGCGATTATTACCAAAAATATGTAGAATACATATCGGCCTAAACTGAGGAAAAATTTTTATTTATTTTTTTTTCAAAAAAAGGAACAAAAAAAAAAAAGGGATTTTTATTATAGCAAAAAGTACAAAATATAATGTTCTTTTCAAAATTGTCGCTCTTTTTTTTGTTTATAGCGCATAAAATAAAAACCGCAGAGATGATTAAATACCACCAAAAGAAAGCTCTATTTGTGGGAAAAAAAGCACGTCAATTTTGTTTGGGTACGACATCGCACGACTGCGCAATTGTCAGTTAAAGTGAAGCAGTGCCATATCACAAGAAATGGCCTCGTCATTGCGCAGCCAAATTTTCTGGGCTGAAGTGGTTAAAGAGGTCCTGTCATGCTTTTTTCTATTACAAGAGATGTTTACATTCCTTGTAATAGGAATAAAAGTGACCCAAATTTTTTTTTTAAAGGGACAGTGTAAAAATAAAAATAAACAAAATAAAAATAAAAATTTTAAGCACCGCGTTCTGCCGTGTTTGTGCACAGAAGCGAATGCATACGCAAGTCGTGTCAGCATATGTAAACAGTGTTCAAACCACACATGTGAGGTATCCCCGCGATTGTTTGAGCGAGAGCAAGAATTCTAGCAAAAGACCTCCTCTAAGGGCCGTTTCACACTGGGGCGGCATCGGCGGTAAAGCGTCGGTATTCGGCCGCTAGCGGGGAGGTTTTACTGCCCCGCTAGCAGCCGAGAAAGGGTTAAAAACCAGAGGCGCTTTGCCGACGGTATAGCCGCGCTGTCCCATTGTTTTCAATGGGCAGAAGCGGTGAAGGAGCGCTATATACTCCACTCCTTCACCGCTCCAAAGATGCTGCTAGCAGGGCTTTTTTTCCCGTCCTGCTAGCGCACCGCTCCAGTGTGAAAGCCCTCGGGGCATTCACACTGGAGACAAAGCAGCGGCAATTTCGGGTCAGTTTGCAGGTGCTATTATTAGGTGAAAGGGCCCTAACTAAAAACTGGTAACCTGTACAAATGTTTAAACATCACCTATGGAGATTAAGGGTCAAAGTTTGTCGCCATTCCACAAGCAGGCGCAATTTTGAAGCATGACATGGGGTATCAATTTACTGGGTGTAACATGATCTTTTACAACATAAAAAAAAAATTGTGCCAACTTTACTGTTTTCTAATTTTTTTAAATTAAAAAAAAAAATTTTCTCCCCAAAAACTATTTTTTCCCAAGAAAACGCGTTTGTAAGACCGCTGCGCAAATAAGGTGCGACAAAGTATTGCAACAACCGCCATTTTATTCTCTAGGGTGTCTGAAAAAAAAAAAATATAATATTTGGGGGTTTGAAGTAATTGTCTAGCAAAAGAACCTGATTTTAACTTGTAAACAGGCCTGGTCCTTAAGTGGTTACAATTAAATTATAATATATTAATAATACAAGACGTGTCGGTCACGAGGAATTTCAAATTTGTGTTCTGCAGTGAGATTGTAAGACAATTTCCGTTCCCAGTGGACCAAGCAGTCTGGGGAGTTAACATGTGTTGATGTAAATAGCTTAACAGCGAGATACCATAGTGTGCCCATTTTCTTTCTAGTTAAATTAATCTAAATGTTAAGAGTAGATGTTAAAAAGAATTTGGCAAAATAAAAGCAGAAACAATATCCAAAAATCTAGGAGTGTGATACCAGTGGAATCAGAGAGGTCAAGGACTTTCTCCTTCTTAGTTTTATGGTATACACACAAGAGGCACCTCACTTTCCAGAGCAAAAAAAAATTCTCATTTAAGCCTGGCAGAAACTGGGGGTTCTGTTTCAGGCATATGAAGGGAATTTGAAAAATATGCGAAGTCCCCATATACCTTAAAGAGGAGCTCCAGTCTTCCCCCCCAAAAAATGTAAAGTCAGCAGCTACAAATACTGTAGGTGCTGACTTAATATAAGGACACTTACCTGCCCCTGCATCCAGCACTGTTCTTGCCCAAGCAGATTGTTCAGCTGGCTTTGGTTGCAGACGCTGGCATCTTCACTCAGGGAAACAGACAGCGAAGCCTTGTGGCTTTACAGCCAGCCTCCAACTGTGCATGTGCATTCCCAGTATGTATGTCCCAGTATTTGTAATGCTCGCTCACCTCCCTATATACTTACTTGAGTCCTACCTTAATCCAGCATTGCTCCCGTATGCAGCGGTGGCAGCAGCAGGAGCCATTGACTGCTATTGCTGTCAATCAAATCCTGTGGGGGGTGGGTGGGGGTTGAGCCATGCTGCGTGTATCTACAGATGCACACAGCCTGGCTCAGGATTGAGCCAGTATGTTTGCCCCCACAACAATTGGCTTTGCTATGGGGGCACACACAGAAGAGGCGCAGCAGTGGGGGGGCCCCAAAAGAGGAGATGTGGGGCCACTTTGTGCAATACAAAACAGGTAACTATAACAAAAAAACAAAGACACCTTTACAACCACTTTAAGGATATGAACAACAAGAGCTTCCTCAACATCTGCCCACTGTTTGAGATTTCTGATAAGCCTCCAAAGTCTAGCAATATAATAATGAGGCCTTGTAGTATTTTCTAATATCTGGACAGGCCATAACTCCAGTAGACCTCGTTCTAGTTAGTAATTAAAACTGAGTTCTATTTTTGTTATAGGACTAGACAACATTAATGATTTTTGAGTTACTGAGGATGCTTGAGAGAAGCGATGTCGGCAATACACGATACATATAGAAAAATACAAGGTGGCACGCTTTATAATCCTGATAATTTATAATCCAGACCAGAATCTTTGGTTAACTCATCTGTGCAGATCATTTACGAGTCTACAGGGTCTGAAAGTTATGTTTATAAGATTGAGTAGTAAGTTGTAGAGATCGACCGATATGGGTTTTTCTCTGGCCGAATGCCGATATTTAGAAATTGCGGCGGCCGATATTTGATGCCGTTTTTTTTGGACCGATATGTTTGGTCGATTTTCCTGTTTTTTTTCTTCTTATCTTCATCTCATAACATCTACCAGTTAGGTAATAAGAAGTGATAGAGAAAATTTCTTAAAATTAAACATTAACCACTTCAGCCCCGGAAAATTTTACCCCCTTCCTGACCAGAGCACTTTTTACAATTTGGCACTGCGTCGCTTTAACTGAAAATTGCGCGGTTGTTCTATAATATCCTCCAATTTAAAAAAAAAAAAAAAAAATAATAATTTCTTCATCAGTTTAGGCCAATATATATTCTACATATTTTTGGTAAAAAAAATTAAAAATAAATAAAAATCACAATAAGCGTTTATTGATTGGTTTACGCAAAAGTTATAGCGTTTGCAAACTATAGGAAAGATTTATGGCATTTTTATTATTTTTTTTTTTTTACTAGTAATGGCGGTGATCTGCAATCTTTAGCAGTACTGCGACGGACAGATTTTGACACTTTTTTTGGGACCATTGGCATTTATAGAGCAATCAGTGCTATAAAAATGCACTGATTACTGTGAAAAATGTCACTGGCAGGGAAGGGGTTAACACTAGGGGGCGATCAAGGGGTTAAAGCGGGAGTCCCGCAAAATTTTTTTTTTTTTTTTTTTTTAAAAGTCAGCACCTGCAAATACTGCAGCTGCTGACTTTTAAAATAAGGACACTCACCTGTCCCGGGGTCCAGCGATGTTGGCACCCGACACCGAACCGTCCCTCGGGTGCTGCCACCGCCATTCTCAGTGCGGGAATCAGGAAGTGAAGCGTTGCGGCTTCACTTCCTGGTTCCCTACTGCGCAGGCATGAGTTGCGCTGCGCGTTCTCAATGGTCCCCGCTATCTCCTGGGACCTGTGCGCTTCCCAGGAGACAGCGGGGGAGTGCGGGAGGGGGCATGATTCCCGCGGGAGTCTATTCCCGGAAGTGGGTGCAGATACCTGTATTATACAGGTATCTGCACCCCCCCCCCCGAAAGGTGCCAACTGTGGCACCGGGGGGGGGAGGAATCAGATGAGCGGAAGTTCCACTTTTGGGTGGAACCCCGCTTTAATTGTGTGTTCCTTCACTGTGTTCTAAGTGTACGCAGATAGGATTGACTAGGAGAGGAGCCATATCGTTTTTCCTACTTAGTAGGAACAAACAATATGGCTCCTTTGACAGCACCGGGATTTGTGTGTTTACACACACAAATCCCCGTACTGGTGCTCGTGCAAGCAATTGCGCGTGCCCGCTAGCCACGCATATCGGGTCCCCCGCCGTGCAGCGGGCGCGGGCCCTCTGGTGGCCAAAAAAGGGTAGGACGTACCAGTACAGAATTGTCCGTATGGGACATTGTGCCGCAGTATATCTGCGTGACATTGCTGGCAAGTGGTTAAACACAACAAGCCTCCAATCAATGCACTTGTATGTATAATTTAGATTAAAAAAAAATATGCATCTTAAATATTAAATACCCAAAAACAGGTAATCAAAACTTTTGGACAAAAAAAAAAAAAAAATGGGCTAACTTTAATGAATTAAAAAAAAAAAACCCCACTAAACAGTAAAGTGTATTTTTTCCCAAAAAACTGTTTGAAAGACCGCTGCGCAAATACCGTTTGACATAAAATATTGCAAGTCATTACCTTATGAACGTTGGAATATCGCCTCAAGTTTATCATAGCATAACCCCCTTCTCTTTTTTCATCTCTTTCTTCACCCCTTTACTTCGCTACCTTGCTAATGTTTATCTGAGTGTTCCGAGGTTCCACGGCTGTCTCTGGCCTCCCGTCCCAGGTCCTAGGACTTTGAAATCTCCACTCTCCGGGCTACTCTGAGTATGTCTCTCAAAAAAAAAAAAGGTAAGCCACAGATCTCCCGAGTAGTTCCATCCCCTCTGATCCATGACCAAGACAAATCACTCCTCACCTACCCCCAAAATTATCTCACACAACACTCAGGGACTTAACTACCCCAACAAACGTAGGGAACTCTTTTAACTATATCATTCCATGCATGCTGACATACTCTTGTTACAAGAGACCCACTTCCCGTCCACATTTAAACCCACATTCCTCCATCAGCGTTACCCTCAATTTTTCTTTGCATCAGCAGATAACAAAACAAAAGGGGGTGGCCATCTGTTTTGTAAAACACATTAACCTCTCTCAACCAGAGACTATAGTTGACCCCCTGGGCCGCTACATTTTGGTTTCTGGTCACATAGATGGGGAGTCTTACACTTTTGTTTCATACTATACCCCCAATAAGGGACAGAGACACTTTTTTGAATCCCTGCTACACAAACTGCAAGCTCACCTGAAGGGGACAGTATTCATTGGTAGAGACCCCAACATCGCCTTCGATTTATCCCTTGACAAAGCAGCAAACGGGAAATTGAAACCCAAGAGCCCTTCAAAACAAAGTGCTAAAATGGCCAAACTGCTTCATTCCACAGGGTAGACTGACATTTGGAGAGAGGCCAACTTGCACACGAAGGACTATACCCACTTCTCGGCTCCTCACCATTCCTTTGCCAGGATAGACCACATTTTCACATGCTCCTCAACAATTCCTCTAATCAGAGGCTCCAAGATTATAGATACCCCCGTCAGATCACTTGATGGTCACTCTGACCACACAGAGAACTTCAGGATCTAGAGGCCCCCCCTCGCTGGCGCTTGCAGGAATCCCTCCTGAGTGACCCGATTCAATGCACCTTATTGGAGAAGGCTATTAAAGATTATTTTCTTATTAATGAGACGAGCGAAGTTTCCCCATCCACCGTCTGGGTGGCACATAAGGCAGTCATCAGGGGAAAACTCATACAGCTGGCATTGAAACTTAAGGCTGAACACAGGGCAGACACACTAAAGCTTACGGAGGACTTTCGGTCTTTAGCGAAAACACACAAGCACCACCCCACGCCCAAGTCTCTAGCAAACCTAGACAAAGCTCATGCCCTCCTTAAACTGACTCTGACGTCAGCAGCTGAAAAGCACCTCAGGTGGACTGGGGCTAAATTCTATTCCCAAAAGGACAGCATTGGTTCCAGACTAGCTGTAAAGCTGAGTCCTAAACAACACTCCCTAGCCTTCCCTAAAATTCGGGCAGCCTCGGAGGACTTGACACAGAACCCAAACAAGATAATGGAAGCTTTTCTGCAGTTCTACTCTGATTTATACAAACCGCTCCCACCTGCCCCCTAACCTTTACAGGAACATTTTTTTGATAATCTCCCTTTGCCCACACTGGCTAAGGACCATAGAGACTTCCTTGAGAGTCCGTTCACCCAAGAGGCGATAATGGACACAATTAAATCCCTTAAACCATGGTCCTCACCTGGACCAGATGGCTTTTCCACTGGCTATTACAAAAAATTTGGCTCCTTCCTGGCCCCACACCTGGCTCAGCTGTTCAACTCTCTCAGGGATGGAGCCCCCCTTGGTACTGATCTCAACTCTGCGTATATCTCAGTAACCCCCAAACCAGGCAAGGATACAAGCGAGGTAGGTAACTATCGCCCGATCTCGCTTATTAAGAAAATAATGACTAAGATCCTCGCGAATAGAGTAGCGAGCTTTATTCCGGCAGACATCCATAGAGATCAGGTGGGCTTCATCCCTGGGAGACAGGGACCGGACCAGATTCGAAGGACCATTGACGTTATTTCACTACTCAAATCACAGTGGGATGGGGGACCCCCTCAAAAAGGCTTTCTTCTCTCTATAGACCTACACAAGGCCTTTGACTAGAGTAGATTGGGCATACCTGTCTGATATCCTGAGGAGATGGGGCTTTGGCCCTTACTTCCTAAACCTAATCTCTTTATTCAACCCCAACGGCGCAGGTACACCTGATGGGCAGATACTCAGACTCCTTCTCCATAGGCAGGGGCACCAGACAGGGATGTCCACTCTCTCCTCTCCTCGATGGCCATAGCAATCAGATTGAACCCTGACATTAAGGAGGTAATTTGTGGAGATCAGGAGCATAAGTGCACGTTATATGCCGATGACCTCCTCCTCTATATCACCTCTCCTCTTACATCTACCCCTATGGTATATAAGATCTTGCAGGATTTCAGCAAGGTATCTGGCTTGAGGGTCAACATGAACAAATCGACAGCTTTAAACAGAACAGGCCCCGCCGGACCCAGTAAAACAGCTTTCTTGCAACTTTGCCTTTTCATGGGCTTCCATCGCAATTCCATACCTAGGAATCAAACCAACGCCAGACATTAAGCAAATTACCCCCCTATGTTACACAAATGTAGAGGTGGTCTATCCTGGCTGGGTAGAGTTAATGCAATTAAGATGACCCTTTTCTATACTTATTCCACTCTCTCCCAATTCCGATTAAGAAACAATTCCTCAGTAAATTCCAGTCGGAGATAGTTCGCTTTGTGTGGGGTAACAAAGGTTATAGGTGTCCCTCAGGAATACTTCGCCTTAAATCGCAGGGCGGGCTGGGTCTGCCAAACCTGTGGGGATATTTCCAGGCAGCACAACTCACTGAATGGCTCTCCGTGGAAAGACAAGCTTGGACAAGCCCACCTGTGCTTGGGCCTGGGAGGAGGACACGGGCAGCACTTGGACCTCCTTGCATTGGTTCCACACGTCAAAGTGAGCTTACAAAGGTATTCTTAACATATCCCTCATCAAAGCTAGTTTAAAAGTACTGACTAGGTGGTACTACGTCCCCTCCAGACTGGCAGTGATCTATCCGGTGACCTCTCCATTATGCTTTAGGGGCTGCGAAATGAGGCACAATGCTCCACATTTGGTGGACCTGTCACCGCATTAGATCCTTCTGGCAGAAAGTCTTCCGTACCATTACCTCCATAACAAGTGTAACGGTAACCCCTGACCCCAGCATAGCACTACTAAATTGTTATATCCCAGACTTAACTAAGTTCTCACAAACACTGTCATATTTCATTTTATTAGGGGCCAAAGTTACCATAGCCAAGGCCTGTAAAAATTCCATCGTTCCCTTCCAGAGGTTCAAGAGAAAAGTCTCTTGGATAATGGCACAAGAACAAATAGTAGCAAAACTTGATGACAAAATTGAGAAGTTTAATGCCACTTGGGAACCTTGGGCCACGTACTGCAATATTTCTATCCTTCCTGGGATATCGCCTGGACCCAGGAATGCTCCTATACCGCTTTGAATCTATCTCTTCATACCTCTCTTCCCCTCTCACAGGTTTCTCCTCTTTCCTGTCTGGGACAATCTGATCCCATTTACCTTTCATATTAAGCTAGATCCATCGCTACCCCTGTAGGGGGGTTAGAAATCATTAGTCAGGATGTCAGGGCTTGGTCTCCCTTATTACTTTGCAAGCGACAATCAGCCACACTTGAATTGACGCTTGATCTGGTGGGCTTCGTCTCAATAGCATTTACCAGAGTGCCAACGGCGAGACTAGGGAGGGGATCGGCCGCGGGTCCACGGGGGGTACTACGCTGGTGTGCGTGGAGCCTCACGGGATGACCCGCGGTCACCCTCTGGTTTATTTCTAGGTTTCCCTCTGTCAGTTATCCTGATACAATGAGACAGGCTTCGGAGTCGGCCCCTTGAGTAGAAATGGAAGTCCCCTGAGATGTCACTTCATTGTAGGTCTCCCCGACAGCCCTGACCTTACCTCGAGTTAACCAATATTTATTCTATGATTTGAAGTTTTTCATATGCCTTTTTCATTATAACTGCCCTATAAATGATGTACTGGAACTTTTGGCTACTTGAAAAAACATGCACAATTGTTACTGTTATGTCTGAAACTTTTTTCAATAAAAATATTTTAAATGTAAAAAGAAAAAAAAAAATATTGCAACAACCGCCATTTTATTCTCTAGGGTCTCTGCTAAAATCAAAAAAATTATAAAGTTTGGGGGTTATAAGTAATTTTCTAGCAGAAAATACTGGATTTTTACTTGTAAGCAACACATGTCAGAAAAGATTAATCTTTAAATGGATAAACGGAGATCTTCTACACACCGGAGTTCATTCCTTTGAGAAGTAGAAACATTCCTCTTTGCTTCTTTTATCAGCGATGTTCTCAGACTTGGCAGGCTGCCCAGATAGGAGAGACTCAAGTCGCTCCGATAGGGAGATTTCAGGCGAATTGCATTGACTTCTATTACAGAAGTAATTTGCAAGTCGCGCTGAAGTTGAGCTGTGCAGGGTTGTGCTGAGTCACCCAGCAAGTCGGATTGCCCCTGTGTGAAACGGCTAGTGCATAAACTAATTTGCAACACAATCGAGCGATGCATTAAAAAATTCCAAAAATCGTCCGACATATCGGACGACCTCTAGTAAGTTGTTAGATCAAGTCATTATCTTGATACCTTAAGGGTTATTCCCTTCCAAGTAAATGGGAATTTCAATTGGAGATCGAATGCCCCCAGAAAGGGGGAGTCCTAGATTTAGAGTTTCTAATTTTATGAAGTTCATTTTAAAATTTGAAAGTTGACCATATCCATGGAATTCTTGCAGTTGGGACAAAGCCCAGTTGGTATGGATGGATAATGGAGGATATACATTTTTAGGGTGCTGCACCAACAATTTTTGTACTTTTCAAAATCTAAGAAAAATGCAATGTTACAAGAGTGAGCTCTGATGCACTATAATATTGGTTTGATGACAGTATTTTTTCCCAGGACAGGTTTAAATGGAATCCTAGTACGGGGTAAAGACAATTTAGTTTTCGATTTGTGTGTCTATGGGGTTGCGTATTTATTTTTTTTTAAAAGAGAAGATTTTACTAAACATATGACCCACCGCAATTGATTGCCAAAGAAGAGAGAAACGTCAATACCTTGAATATAAAAAATTAAAATAAATCTAAAGTTTTTGATTTGTAATTAACATAGTACTGTGCAAACGTTTTAGGTAGGTGTGAATAAATGCTGCTAAGAATGCTTTAAAAATATATTACTTTGTTTATTTTTATAAAATGACAAAATGCAAAGTGAGCGAGCAGAAAAAAAAAAAAAAAAAAAAAAATATCGAAAAAAAAATTGGTGCGACTACCCTTTGGCTTCAAACCAGTATCAATTCTAAAGCCTCATACACACGGTTTGATTGTTGGAAGGCGGTTGTCTGTTGACAGACTGTTGTTCTAAGGTCTTACCATTAGTACGCTCCTTTTGACAATTGTTGTCCAATTTTCGGCCAAATGTTGGATGGCAGGCTAGTAAATTTTTTGGCAGACAACGGCTCCGCACCTGATTTTCATATGGTCAGTGCACAAATCCGTCACACAAAAGTCGAAAGTACAAACACGCCTGCTCAGAATAAATGCTCAAACACGAAATTAGCATAAGGGACCCACGCTCAAGAGCTGAAATTCCTCGTAGTACGTCACTACATTCGTGTTTTTGGAACAACAATTATGTAAAGTTAGTATGCGAGACAAGATCCTGGCACACGCCTTTTTGACAAAAATCAGACGCTCGGTTGGCCAACAATTGTACCGTGTGTACGAGGCTTTACTCTTGCACAATGCCAGGGATTTTGTGGGACTGATGATCACCCGATTATATCAAGCAATGGTTATACATTTTACATGTAGGTTGAAACCATTATTAAACTGGTTGTAAGCCCTCACATATATCCAGTGAAGCCAACAGCCTCAGATGATGAAAAATCCTCCTACATATGTTTTACTTGTATATCTGCTGTCTCCCCCTTCCAAAGTGCACATTGTGTTAAAAATCTTTATCAGCAGAGAAGAGACTGCAGTTAAACTGCGTGAGAGCTGATTGGAGAAAAGGGACCCGCCCCCCCCCTCCACATAGGCAAAGGAACATGCAGAGCTGTATTCTGAATAGGCAAGCTGTATGCTTATCTCTCTCCCGACACAAATTTTTAGCTCATGTTCTCATGTGTTGGAAAATTTGCTATGCTGATAACAAAAGAACAAAGCACCAGAGAGAAACGATACTTAGCGCTTTGGAGAGAGAGAAGTAAACACTACAGATCTATGAGCTTTGCTCCAATTTCATGACTGGGGTTTACAATCACTTTATCTGAAACTGAAACAGCTATGTAGGAGGCTTAAAACTGTGTGAGGAACAGCCAAACTCTGTTACTAAGGTGAGGTTGTGGAAAACATTGCATTAGGGTAAAAAAAAACACCTTTGGAGAGGATCCCCCGCAGACCTCCTTATACTTACCTGAGCCCGATCTTGATCTAGCGATGTGCACAAGAACAGTGACTCTCCCAGCTCTGTCCCTCCTCACCGAGCATATTCTAGAAGTGGGAGCCACTGGCTCCCACGGTCAATTAAATCTTATGATGAAGGAGCAGGGCCGAGCCCCGCTGTCTGTGTTAATAGAAAGTGGCTTTTTAGGGGGGCACTTGGCAGGGAGTAGGAGCTAGGGGGACCAGAGAAGGAGGATCAGATGTTTTTTTCACAGAGCAGGCAAGTATGACAAGTTTATTATTTTATTTTTTTTTTTTAAAGGAAGCTTTAATTTCACTTTAAGAGCAAGACATCATTGACAGGTTTAGGGAAGTATCTATCGTGATAACTTGCCTTTAAAAGGAATCCTACAGAAGGCAGTACACTGTATCAATAAAAAAAGATTTGCCATGGCCAAACTTGTGCAGTGAGTAGCGCTTGGGTAGCTTACTGTACCAGGCAGGCAAAAAGAAAAAAAAATAGTGTATTATAAAAACTACAAAGGCTGCAATAGGCCCACCAAAATCGATGCCGACTTGCACTGCCAATAAATTTCGCAGGATGAGGACCTTATCTGTGCATGTCTTCAATAACCGATCAAGCTAATAAACTTAAAAACTCATCTTACAACTGACCACAGGTATAAACAGGCAAAGCGTAGCACTTCTCTTAAAACAGTATTAGGTACAGTTAGGTAATGTATTGGATACTGAGGCTACAAAAAGTGTCCTATGACATGCCCAGCGCCCCAACTTCTTTTCTCATGCACCTGTTTCAGGTACTCGGCACTTTATTCGTATGTGGCAACAAAAGTCAGGTCATCTACCCATACATACAGTCAGGTCCATAAATATTGGGACATTGACAATTCTAATCTTTTTTTGCTCTATACACCACCACAATGGATTTGAAATGAAACTAACAAGATGTGCTTTAACTGCAGACTTTCAAGTTTAATTTGAGGGTATTTACATACAAATCAGGTGAACAGTGTAGGAATTACAACAGTTTGTATATGTGCCTCCCATTTTTTAAGGGACCAAAAGTAATGGGACAGATTAACAATCATCCATCAAACTTTCACTTTTTAATACTTGGTTGCAAATCCTTTGCAGTCAATTACAGCCTGAAGTCTAGAACGCATAGACATCACCAGACGCTGGGTTTCTTCCCTGGTGATGCTCTGCCAGGCCCTACTGCAACTGTCTTCAGTTCCTGCTTGTTCTTGGGGCATTTTCCCTTCAGTTTTGTCTTCAGCAAGTGAAATGCATGCTCAATCGGATTCAGGTCAGGTGATTGACTTGGCCATTGCATAACATTCCACTTCTTTCCCTTAAACTCTTTGGTTGCTTTCGCAGTCATTGTCCACCTGCACTGTGAAGCGCCGTCCAATGAGTTCTGAAGCATTTTGCTGAATATGAACAGATAATATTGCCTGAAACACGTCAGAATTCATCTTGCTGCTTTTGTCAGCAGTCACATAATCAATACAAGAGAACCAGTTCCATTGGCAGCCATACATGCCCACGCCATGACACTACCACCACCATGCTTCACTGATGAGGTGGTATGCTTTGGAACATGAGCAGTTTCTTTCCTTCTCCATACTCTTCTCTTCCCATCACTCTGGTAAAAGTTGATCTTGGTCTTATCTGTCCATAGGATGTTGTTAAAGAACTGTGAAGGCTTTTTTAGATGTTGTTTGGCAAACTCTAATCTGGCCTTCCTGTTTTTTGAGGCTCACCAATGGTTTACATCTTGTGGTGAACCCTCTGTATTCACTCTGGTGAAGTCTTCTCTTGATTGTTGACTTTAACACACATACACTTACCTCCTGGAGAGTGTTCTTGATCTGGCCAACTGTTGTGAAGGGTGTTTTCTTCACCAGGGAAAGAATTCTTCGGTCATCCACCACAGTTGTTTTCCGTGGTCTTCCAGGTCTTTTGGTGTTGCTGAGCTCATCGGTGCGTTCTTTCTTTTTAAGGATGTTCCAAACATTGATTTTGCCACACCTAATGTTTTTGCTATCTCTCTGATGGGTTTGTTTTGTTTTTTCAGCCTAATGATGGCTTGCTTCACTGATAGTGGCAGCTCTTTGGATCTCATATTGAGAGTTGACAGCAACAGATTCCAAATACAAATAGCACACTTGAAATGAACTCTGGACCTTTTATCTGCTCCTTGTAAATGGGATAATGAGGGAATAACACACACCTGACCATGGAACAGCCGAGCAGCCAATTGTCCCATTACTTTTGGTCCCTTAAAAAGTTGGAGGCACATATACAAACTGTTGTAATTCCTACACGTTCACCTGATTTGGTTGTAAATACCCTCAAATTAAAGCTGGAAGTCTGCAGTTAAAGCACATCTTGTTTGTTTCAATTCAATTTGTGGTGGTGTACAGAGCCAAAAAGATTAGAATTGTGTCGATGTCCCAATATTTATGGACCTGACTTACATACCTTTGATGAGCGATCCCTTCCGCTCCTTCCAGATGTTATGCCGTCATGTGTTTGTCAACGGGATGTAACCCGACGTCTGCCCCTCTACTGCTCCATGCTGCAATTCAACTAATCCCATGGTCTGAGCACTACGTGGTTCTAGCTACTATTTCTTCCTTTATGTCTAGAAACACAGATGCCATATGGAGTATGACTTTGTCCCATCTCACCAACCTAGCATTTTGTATGGACATCTAGATAGCCCTAAAAGAGTACCTCCAATTTAACTCCACTACCGATATACCTCCCTTTACTCGTTGGGAGGCCCATAAACGATTTTTAAGGAGTACCTGTCTAGGAGTGCAGACCCAGCATAAACGTGATAAGCAAGCTCTTTTACAGCAGCTTAAACAGGATTTCCACACTTGTTCTGATTTCCATCAAGATCCTTCCACAGTCAACAGTTTGCTCATGGAGAAGGCCAGGGCGAAGTTGGATTTAATCCTTACTGAATCGGCTGAGAAAGTGCTACATCATTGAATGAATGATTTGTAAAGCGCTGCAAATGCGAACTGAATCGCCTCAAGGCGCTAAATGCGTTTAGTGTTGTCAGCTTCTAGAAGAGGAAGGTCTTGAGTTTTTTCCTAAAGGCCAGATGGTTTTCTTCCATGCGGATGTGGGTCGGAGGAGCGTTCCATAGCCAAGGTCCTTGGACTGCAAATCTTCGTTCTCCCTTTGCTTTGTAGCGGTATTTGGGAATGAGGAGGAGGTTTTGGTTAGATGATCGAAGATTGCGATTGGGTGTGTAGTGTTTCATTTTCTCTCGAAGGTATTGAGGAGCGTTTCCTTGTATGCATTTGTGGGTGAGGCAGAGGGTCTTGAATGTGATCCAATTCTTTACGGTTAGCCAATGTAGGTTCCTTAGGGATGGGGAAATGGACTCCCAGGGTTTTTTTTACCTGTTAACAGTCTTGCTGCCGCATGTTGGGTGACCTGTAGGCGCGCAAGCTGATATTGGGGTAATCCTAAGTAAAGCGAGTTTGCGTAGTCGAGTCGGGAATTGATGATTGTTCCAACTACTGCTGCTTTGTCCTCTTCTGGGATTAAGGGGATGAGTCTACGTAGCAGGCGGAGGAGATAGTGAGATCCGCTAACTACTGATCCTATTTGTGCATCCATTGTCATTTCTGAGTCAAAGATAACTCAGAGGCTTTTGGCTTCGGTGCTTGAAGAGATGGTTTGTCCAAAGATGGTGGGAGGTGTCCACAGAGTCTTGGTTTTGGAATTTTGTTTAGCGTGTAGGAGATGAAGTTCTGTTTTTGAATCGTTGAGTTTGAGGGAGCTAATGGTCATCCAGTCATCTATCAAAGTGAGGCATTTCTCTAATTGCTGATGGTGGTCTTTTTGTTCGGTGATGCGAAAGTACAGTTGGGTGTCATCAGCGTATGAGTGGAGGTCCAATTTTTTGATGATTTTGAGGAGTGCGCGGATGTAGATGTTGAATAGCACTGGTGACAAGGGTGAACCCTGAGGGACGCCACAGGAGATTGTGCGGGTTTCAGAGGTGAATGCTCCCAGTTTCACTGTCTGAGAGCAATTCTCTAGGAAGGATGCAAACCATTTTAGACCAGCATCTGTGACTCCTGCTACTTCTGTGAAGCGGAAAAGTAGAGTATTGTGGTCCACTGTATCAAATGCTGCACTGAGGTCTAATAGTACCAGGATACATGATTCTCCGTCATCTGCTGCTTCAAGTGCTGTTTCTGTGCCATGGCCTGGGCGGAAGCCTGATTGCAGAAGGTCCAGGAGTTGGTGTGTGTCCAGGTGGCGTTGTAGCTGTTGTACTACCACTTTCTCCATAATCTTGGAGATGGTGATGAGGCTTGTTATCGGTCTGCGGTAGTTAGGGTCCTTAGGGTCGAGATTGGGTTCCTTTAGTAGGGGTTTGACGATACCTCGCTTGAGGGTGGTTGGCACAATCCCTTCTTTGAACGACTGATTTATGAGGTGTGTTATAGTAGGGGCCAAGCTGTCGGAACACTCTTTCAGGAGTTTTGTGGGAATGATGTCATTTAGTGATGTGCTGTCTCAAAGGCTTCTCAATGTTTCTAGTCGTGTCAGTGGTGATTGGGGTCAAAGAGATATCTGGTGGTTGTGTGATGTTCGTATCGATATCCTCTTCTTGCTTTGGTTGAGTGAGGTGGGTTGTTTTTTTCTGTTGAATTGATTTCCGAATGTTGTCGATTAAGAAATTTGATAACTCATTGCAGAATTCTTGAGTATCATTTGCTGGGGGGGGTCTAAGCAGGTTGGGTTCATTGACTGGGCGACTATTTTGAAAAGTTCCCGTGGCCGGTTTAGGGCAGTTGAGATGGTGTTCGAGAAATGTTCTTTTTTAGCTTTGAAGATTGTTTTGTGGTATTTCACAGTGAGTACTTTGTAGTTTGTATGGTTTTCCTTGGTAGGATTTCTTCTCCATGCTCTTTCAGCTCTTCTACGTTCTTGCTTGAGTAGGGTGAGAGTGCCATTAAGCCATCTCGAGTTTTTTTTTTTGCGGATGAGTGTTCTGCGTTTTGGCATCACTAAGTCTGTTGTTTGTAGTAGTGCCTAGTTTAGGGAGTTGAGTGTTTGTTCCGTTGAGAGGTTTAAATTTAACAATGGTATTTTGTTTGATAATGTGGTTTTGAAGAGTTCAGAGTGTAGTTTCTTCTGAGATCTGTTCCAATGTGTTGTTGCATGTTTCTGTTTTTGGAGGGTGGCGTTGGTGGTGATTTTAAACTTGATAGCGTGGTGGTCCGTCCATGGTAGTGGTGTGTTGAATATGTTGATGTCCATATTCTGTTTGAAGATGAGGTCTAGAGTGTGTCCTGAACCGTGCGTAGGAGCATTTATCAGCTGTTGAAGACCTAGTTCTTCCAGTTGGTTAATGCAGGCGGTCGCGATAGGGTCTTGGGTAGAGTTTGCCCAGAGGTTAAAGTCCCCAAGTACCAGAAAGTTTTTGGTTTTCAGGGTGTGCATTGAAATGAATTCAGTGAGTGGTGTAAGGTCTTTGGTCCTGGTGGTCTGTAGCATAGTAGTATGTGAATGGTGTCTTGGGGTATTTGAAGACGCAGGGAGAGTGTCTCCATGAAAGGCACCGAGTTCTGTAAAGTTGGTTTGGTGAACACAAGGTGCGATTTGAAGAACACTGCTAGGCTTCCTCCTTTTTTTCCTATTCTATGCTCAGTTAGGATGCTGTAGTTCTCAGGCACCAATTCAGTTAGGATGGTGTTGCAGTCGGATGTTAGCCAGCTTTCTGTAATGAAGAGGCACTCTATGTTGTTTTCGATGATGAAGTCATGGAATTCCAGTCTGTGCTTGACTGCAGATCTGGTGTTGATCAGGGTGCATGCTAGTTGTGGTTGGATTGGTGTCTCCCTGTATTTGATGGTTGATTGTGGTTTGGTCCTTGGTAATTTTTCTTTTTTCAGTCTTTTTTGAGTGGCGGTTGGTAAAGTTGAGGTGGCATACTTTCTATGTTAAGGCTAATATGCCTGATACTTTACTAGTCTTGCGTAAAGTAGACCAAGATCGCAAACCAATTACACTTAAAGCGGATGTAAACCCTCAAATTACACCCAGTGAATTAAACAGCCTCAAATGATACACAGTGATGAAACAAATCCTCCTACATAAAAGTTTTACATGCATATCTGCTGTCTTCAGCTTTATATACTGTTTAGAAAGTGGAGATGGTGTTAGAATTTTCACTTCCTCATTCTGCACTGTGAGAGAATCTTGGATTACACTGGAATGTGTGGATGACGCACACTGGGAGACAGCTGATTGGAGGAAAGGCACACACCCCCTGCAGATAGGCAGAGACTTTCAGAGCTGTCCTGTGAGTAAAGGAGTGTTCTGCTAATCTATCTATAGCACCCACCCTGACACAAAATTCAGCCTAGTTTTATCATGTCAGAGAACTTGTCAGAAGTTATCATGCTGATAACAGAAGAACCACCAAGAGAAAGCCAGGGGACTTAGTGCTTTGACGAGAGATAAGAAATTACTGTAGATACATGTGCCCAGCTCAAATTTCATGAATTGGGTTTACATCCACATTAAAAGAAAGACTACAACCGTAACCTCCTTAAAGTACTGCAGGAATTTAAAAAAAATTGCTTGTGCCAACTTGTCTCAGAAGTGGTCTTCTCAGGTCGACCTTTTCATGGCCACTTACCAGAGTCGGCGCACAGATAGTCCCATCACTGTCGCTACAGCTTCAAGCTATTAAAGCTCAGTAATCTAATAAACGACACAGCCATGATGACCTACCTGCCTGGTATTACAAAAGGTTTCCAGACTATCTGGCACCTCAGGTGGCAGACTTAACTTTCTTCCCAAAAAGCAATCTTTTTGCTCGGAGAACATGTTGGCCATAATATTCGTGATCCCCAATGGTCCAATTACCGCCCTATTTTGCTACTCAATCATGATATAAACCTACTGGCTATGGCCTCTTAGACTTAAATTGATTGTAAAGGCAGGCTTTTTATCTTACTGCAGTCTATGCATTAAAGTGGTTGTAAATCCACTGTATCATAAATCACACTATCCCCTCTTATAACATTATGCGTCCCAGTGTCTGTGGGGGTCAGAACCAGGCAGGATCAGCCAGGTATTATAGATGATACAGGGGCCAAATTACACAGCACAAGTACTGTGTTGTTATTCAGGCTTTAAGGGAACAGGATGATTTATTTTTTATTTTTTTAGGGTTACACTTTAAGATAAAAAGCCTTCTGTGTGCAGCAGCCCCCATAATACTTATCTGAGCCCCATCTAGTTTCAGCTATGTTGTAGGAGTGTCTCGGCTGCCCGGGACTCCCCTCCTTATTGGCTGAGACAGCAGGACGGTGACGTTGTCAATCAAAGTCAGTCAGCCAATGAGAGAAAGGGGGCGCATAGACACATTGAGCTGTGGCTTAACTTGGGTGCCCCCATAGCAAGCTACTCAACGGGAGGGAGGGGCCAGGAGGACCGAAGAGGGACCTGAGAAGAGGAGGATCCAGGCTGCTCTGTGCAAATCCACTGCACAGAGCAGGCAAGTATAACATGTTTGTTAATTTTAACTAATACAAAAAAATAAAAAGACTTTAGTATCACTTCAATCGATATTTTGATCCATAAAAATCAACTGGGTTTTATCTCCTTGAGACAGGCACAGGATAATATTTGAGGAGACAATTTATTGTTACAGACTGGAAATGCCTGTTGTCTGCCAACGTCTTTGGACATATGAAAATCATTTGATACAGTCTCCTGGCTCTACCTGCAATACATTTACCGATGATGGGGTTTTTGCCCCAAATTTCCTATAGTGGATCTCCTCTCTCTAGGATTGCCAGCCTTATTCTTAAAGAGGTGGCGGGTACACAAACGTTGCAGGTTTGCTGATGTCCTTTTTATATCACCGCTGCACATACCTTAACCCCTAATCTCTTAGGACTGTTAGATAGTTTCTGCCTGGATTTTCAGGATTCAAGCTTAACCACGATAAATTTAGGGCTTTGATCAGATCTCTTTTTAGAGTACTACAGATACATGTACTGGCCCACTTCTTGCAACGCCAGGTTTTATAATATATCTGGGGGGGCAACTAGATCCAGACTCCCCCGTATGACCTTGATACGTCCCAAACAGGAAGGGGGGTTTAGGGATCCCACTTTGCTAAATATTACTATGCTGCCCAGCTTTCCCAACCTCTTAAGTATCATTCTCTTTGGAAAGATCTTTGGGTTAGTTTGGGGGCTGCAGACTGATCCGCTTACTGATGATTTATCATTGCTTACTTTACAAGAATGCAAGGTACTCATGAACCCAGTAACCCAACATTCTTTGACAATTTGGGATAGGATAAATCGGTCCTCTAGATCAGTGTTTTTCAACCAGAGTGCCATCTGGGTTCTTCAGGGATGCCTTGGCAAAAAATATGGTTTATAAGCCAGCAGGTGGCTCAAACCTTTTTTTGTTACAGAAAGCTACAAGTTTTCATTGTGCAACATTACAACCTTGAGCACTGTGTAGGCCAGCGTCCTAACAACCACTGATGTCGGTGGTTGATGAGGACATTTGGCACCTGCACAGTATCCTTGTTTGACCCCCCAGCCCTCTGTGAGCACTGGGGTCTTGGTAGCTGAATGAGGGAGAGAAAATGAGGCAGAAGAAATGCTGGAATTCTAGTCAGTAGCAGAGAGCAGAAGTGTATTTGCTTTGAAAGAATAAATTGCCTCTAATTTCTTACGTTTGTGGATGCTGCTGCGATATGTGAAACTATTAGTTCAGTTTTTTTTACATTTTAGAAGGGGGTGCCTTGAGATTGTGCATTATTTTAAAAAGGTGCCTTGACTGGGTTGGTAGATAAGTTATACGAAACTTAAAGCAAAAGTTATCACTTTTGCCTTATGGTAAGGTGCTCCATCATGCTGGAAAAGGCATTGTTCGTCACCAAACTCTTCTTGGATGTTTGGGAGAAGTTGCTCTTGTACAAAGTTTTTATACCATTCTTAATTAATGGCTGTGTTCTTAGGCAAAATTGTGAGTGAGCTCACTCCCTTAGCCGAGAAGCAACCCCACACATGAATAGTCCCAGGATGGTTTACTGTTGGCATGACACAGGACTGATCGTAGCGTTCACCTTTTCTTCTCCGGACAAGGTTTTTTCCGGATACCCTAACCAATCAGAACGGGGATTCATCAAAGAAAATGACTTTACCGCAGTCCTCATCAGTACAATACCTGTACCTTTTGCAGAATATCAGTCTGTCCCTGAAGTTTATCCTGGAGAGAAGTGGCTTCTTTGCTGTTCTTCTTGACACCAGGCCATCCTCCAAAAGTCTTTGCCATACTGTGTGTGCAGATGCACTAACAACTGCCTGCTGCTATTCCTGAGCAAGCTCTGCACTGGTGGTGCTCCAATGCCTCAGCGGAATCAACTGTAGGAGACAGTCCTGGCGCTTACTGGACTTTCTTGGGTGCTCTGAAGCCTCCTTCACAAAAATTGAACTTCTCTCCTTGGAGTTTTTGATGATCCGAAAAATGGTTGATTTAGGTGCAATCTTAGTAGCAGCAAATATCCTTGCCTGTGAACCCCTTTTTGTGCAAAACAATAATGATTGCACATGTTTTCTTGCAGGAAACAATGGTTAACAGAGGAAAAACAATGATTTCAAGCACCACTCTCTTTTTAAAGCTCCCAGCCTGTTATTCTAACTCAATCAGCATTACAGAGTGATTTCCAGCCTTGTCCACGTCAACACCGACAACTGTGTTAACGAGAGAATCACTGACATGTCAGCTGGTCCTTTTATGGCAGTGTTGAAATGCAGTGGAAATTTTTTTTGGGAATTAGGTTCATTTTCATGGCAAAGAGGGACTTTGCAATTAATTGCAATTCATCTAATCACTCTTCATAACATTCTAGAGTATATGCAAATTGCCATCATAAAAAAACTGAGGCAGCAAACTTTGTGAAAATTATTTGTGACATTCTCAAAACTTTTGGCCGGGGCAGTAATTACTAAGGCTAGTAGCATAAGGATTAAAAATAATTAAAGGATACGTTCACCTTATTCGGGGTGTAACATGTAAACAGAAGCAGCAGCCCCCCAATCCCCTGTTGCGACAGCGAGTGCAGGATCCGTTCCCTGTACTCGCTGTCACAATTTACAAAATATGGCCGTGCAGGGCACCGGTCAAGTCATTCATTCATAGAGCTCTGAACGGGAGAACTACAAGTACGGTCATCCTTTGCGGCGGTCAGCTTGTAATTCTCAATGACCTACCAGAGCGCTGTTGAGCGCTCTAGGTAGTTCATTGATGCTTCATGTCAGTAACTGTCTGCTCGTAAGATGTAAGAGTAGATAGCTTACACAGACAGTCTGCAAGAGCTCTCCATTGCAACCGCGATCTGCTGATAGCGGGTGCAATGCTTTACAGGATCCTGGTAAAAAAAAAATGCTAATTTGTTTTACCTGCAAACGGATGTGCATTTTTTTTTTTTTTTTACAAAGGTGAACGTATCCTTTAATGTTGATTGAGAGAATAAAGTTCA
The DNA here is from genome assembly GCF_042186555.1 of Aquarana catesbeiana. Classification (NCBI taxonomy): domain Eukaryota; kingdom Metazoa; phylum Chordata; class Amphibia; order Anura; family Ranidae; genus Aquarana; species Aquarana catesbeiana. The sequence continues at coordinate 102,386,959 of NC_133336.1, read as the reverse complement.
GTTTAACAGTGTTTTGTAAACCAAATTCCAAAAACATCAGGCGAATTACAATATTTATGATAATACATTAATCTTCCTGACCAAGCTGTTATGCTTAAATGCAGTGGAGAAAAATTAATGCTGGGTTATCTGGCAAGAATAGTTGGGTCATTACAGACTGAATAGATTTACAAAATTTTGGGCAAATATTACAGTCTATGTAGTTCACTGGTGTATACAGGGGTTTGCCTAAAAGAGGACTATAAAGGTAAGCATAATCCAAGATATCCCAAAACATTTACAATATATATATAGTATTAAAGGTTGGGTACAGGAATTAAATGTTCTTTAACATGAGCTGCAATAAAAAAGTAAGGCAATAAGAATTGCAGGAAAGGTATTGTTCGGTTTCTGCTCTAGATAAAAAATCAAGACCTCTTGTAAGTATACAGGGGATCAGACAGGAAAGACACTGTAATCAAAGTGACCAAAGTTCCTCTTTCTGGCAAGTATAAATTTGAAACACTAAAAAACAGTGTGTCAGTGAGATGGCAGCGGAGAGTAATAATGACTCTTCAGTTCTGTTTAACTGTCTCCCTCGAACTTGACTTATCAGACACTTCCCTCCCTCAATGTGTCATTAACATGCCTGATTTATGAGGGAAGATGAAGGTCTTAATGTGGGATCAGGAGACTCCCTTGTAACAAAGTCATCAGCACTAATCTCTGGCACCAGAAGTACACAGACCACATCCAGGCTGGTCCCTCCAGCAGCTCTGCACAGACACAGTCTGCAGTCAGACTTACTAATCCATTAACTGCTAGATGAAGCCAAATTATGCAGACTACACAAGCCAAAACTGTAAAAGTAAATATCAGGTTCCCAAGCATTATAAGGTGAATACTTCCCAACCTTCGGAGGATATAACACGAAGTATGTAGGCAAAGGAGACACCCCTTGCCACTTTCCAAGTTACACTAACCAATACAAAATTATTATGTCGAAAATGACTGGCTACATTTAAATGTACATATTTGCCACTACTTTCTGTCTGTACTGGCTTTTCAAGATAACAATGCAATATTTAGAGGTTGGATGAAAGGTTGTGTGCAATATAACACTTAGTAGTTGCATAGAATTTAGTAGCAGTCTGTAAAGCAGACTAAAAGAGGGCCACCTGAGGAGAAAAGAGGTGAGAGGTATGATCCTTCTAAAGCCAGCCATAGATGGTGCAATTTTGTTATTCTTGTAACCACAGATTGTTGGAAAGAAGATCGACTGTTGATGGGGGAATTTCTGACTCAAAACTATTGTGTTCTTCCAGCAAGGTGGTGCGGGTAGCTGTCCCTTCTGCAAGAACACAGTGATTATTGCTAGCGGTTATGTGCAAGGTACACTTGCACAGTTTATTAAGGCATTCGACACGTAGGTTGTTCCAAACATCTTTGAAAACTAACCACAGATCTTCTGTGGATGTGGGCTGCCTCAAATCCTTTTGTTGCTTCATGTAATGCCAGACAGACTCGATGTTGAGATCAGGGCTCTGTGGAGGCCAAACCATAATTTCCAGGACTCGTTCTTTACGCTGAAGACAGTTCCTAGTGTCATGGACTGCATGTTCAGGGTCGTTATACTGCTGCAGAATAAGTTTGGTGCCAATCCCTGATGGTATGGCATAATGGATAAGTATCTGCCTGTATTTCTCAGCATTGCGGACACCATTGATCCTGACCAAATATCAAACTATATTTGCAGAAATGCAGTCCCAATCTTGCAAGGAACCTCCACCATCCTTTACTGTTGCCTGCAGATGCTAATTATTACACCACTCTCCAGCCCTTCAGAGAACAAACTGCCTCCTGCTACAGCCAAATTTTGACTCACCAGTCAACAGCACCTGCTGTTATTTTTCTGCACCCCAGTTTCTCTGTTTTCATGCATAATTGAGTTGCTTAGCCTTGTTTCTAAGTCAGCGGTATGGCTTTTTGGCTACAATTCTTCAATGAAGACCACATCTGGCCAGACTGTTCCGTACAGCAGATAGCTGTACCTGGGTTCCACTAGTTTCAGACAGTTCCCTACTGATACCGCTGCTGGACAACTTCCGATGATGAAGGGAAGCATGTGTCTTTCATCTACCCCATTACGTTTTCTTGGTCAGCCACTGCGTCGATGGTCCTCAACATTGCTTCTTTGTGGTTCTTCAAAAGAGCTTGAACAGCACACCTTGAAACCCCAGTCTGTTTTTAAATATTTGCCTGGTAGAGACCTTGCTCACGCAGTATAACTACCTTGTGGTTTGTTGCTGTGCTCAGTCTTGCCATGTATGTATGTATGTATGTATGACCTGTGACATGAAACAGTCTTCCCCAACCTCATTTTAGTAGCAGAGCTTATCTGTTCCTCATCCAGTTTTAAGCCTCCTACACAGTTGTTTGTTTCAGTTAATGACTGTTTCAAATGACATATGAAATTGATAATTTGCACCTGTTTGGTATAATTGGTTAATCATACGCCTGAATCTAATGCTACACAATACCTGTGTTCGTAAAAGTATAAGAGTTGATGCTGGTTTAAAGCCAAAGGGTAGTTACGGCAAATACTGATTTTAGATTTTTGTTCTGTTCACTTACTTTGCAGTTTGTAAATTAATAAACTAACCGCTTGCTGAACGTCCGCCGCAGTTATACTGCGGCAAAATGGCACAGGCAGGCGAATCGCCGTCATGGTAAGGCGGTATCATAGACGGGCATTAGGGGGCGCGCGCCCCCTGCTCACCCACAGAGCCGATGCGAGTGCCCGGCGATCTCTATCACCGCTGGGCTCCCGTGATCACTCGGGGCACACAGAGAAATGGGATCTGTGTGTGTAGACACACAGTTTCCGGTTCTCTGAGGGGAGAAGTGACAGATCCTCTGTTCATACAGAGTATAGTGTTAACCCCTAGCCCCCTAGTGTTAACCCCTTCACTGCCAGTGACATTTTTACAGTAATCAATGCATTTTTTTCGCACTGATCGCTGTATTAATGCCAATGGTCCCAAAAAGATGTCAAAATTGCCCGACATGTCCGCCATGTCGTAGGCACGATAAAAATCGCTGATCGCCGCCATTACTAGTAAAAAAAAAAAAAAAAAAAAAAAAAAATTATAAAAATGCCATAAATATATCTCCTATTTTGTAGACGATATATCTTTTGCGCATACAAATCAATATACGCTTATTGCAATTTTTTTTAACAAAAATATGTAGAAGAATACGTATCAGCCTAAACTGAGGAAAAAAAATGTTTTTTTATATATTTTTTGTGGATATTGTAGCAAAAAGTAAAAAATGCGTTTTTTTCAAAACTGTCGCTCTTTGTTTACAGCTCAAAACAAAACTGCAGAGGTGATCAAATACCACTAAAAGAAAGCTCTATTTGTGGGGAAAAAAGGATGTCGATCTTGTTTGGGAGCCACGTCACCCGACTGTCAGTTAAAGCGACGCAGTGCCGCTTCGCAAAAAGTGCTCTGGTCTTTGGCCAGCCAAATGGTGCAGGGCTGAAGCTGTTAAAATCTATATATTTTTTAAAGAATTCTTACTTTACAGTATTTCTTCACATGCCTAAAACTTTTGCAAAAAACTGAACTTAAACATGAATTTGGTTAATGCACTTTTTATCAAGTTTGTGTGGGCGTATAAGAAGCCATGACTTTCTTTTCATTTAATGACTTTACCTAAGCAACATGGTGGGCTAGCTTTCCCAGATATCCGAGCATACTATCAGGCAATCCACGTAGGTAGAATTATAGATTGGTGCCATCATGGCCGATCTAAACTATGGGCTTTGATAGAACAGGCCCAAACATGTATTCCACTCTCAAGGGCCCTGTGGTGCTATGACCATCTCCAACCACTATTGAAAAGCCACCCCCTAATGGGGACGACGCTTCGTATAGGATCGGTAGCTATTAAACAACATTCTCTTTCATCTTCGGACTCTCCGCTATTTCCCATCTTAGGGAACCCACAATTCTCTCCTGGCCTCTGCCTCCATAGGTTCGGCAAATTACGCCGGACCGGCATAACTCAAGCATCCCACTTTTTATTGAATGGCAGATGGCCTTCCATCAAGGAACTAATGTCGGAGGAGGGTCCCTTTAAATTGACCCTTTGGCCAGCACTTCAGCTACGACATTTTCTGGATACTATACCCAATCCCCGTAATTTTGCCCGTTCTTTGACGACGTTTGAAGAATATTGCTCTGATGAAGGCAATATATCACAGGTTCTATCCAAAATATATACTATGCTGAACTATCCGGCAACTCTATTATATCCGCCGTTCTTGGATAAATGGGAACAGGACCTACAACGGAAATTCACACCGGCACAAATCCAGAATATATTTAGATTTGCTTTGAAGACATCAATCTGTACAAAAACACAAGAATCTAACTACAAACTATTGACGAGATGGTATTTCACCCCCCACCTTTTGCATCAATACTACCCTGATACTACTGACCTTTATTGGAGATGCCAGGGAGACAGAGGTACATTACTCCACATTTTCTGGTCATGCCCCAAATTGACTAACTTCTGGACGACAGTCCGGGAAGGGACTCAAAAGTTCACGGAATATAAGATACCTGGTGATCCGGCATTTTTCTTACTGCATGTTTCTAATATCCCTGCCAAATGCTATCAAAAATCAATCTTGGGGCACCTTCTCAATGCTGCAAAGTCCTGCATTCCACTTTACTGGAAAAAACAATCACCACCAACGGCGACCAATTGGCTGCGTAAGGTGATAGACATCAGTAGAATGGAGGACTTGCTGGTGGCTGAGCGAAACCAACAGGACAAGTACTCCATGACTTGGAGTGTCTGGAAACAGTTCATCCACTCTACGGAGGGAGTAGCCCTCCTTAGACAGGAGAGTCATGTATGATATTATTCTTTATACACCCTGGCTGTCCATCTCGGCTGTTTTTTTTTTTTTTTGGTTTGTTTGTTTATTTGGATTTGTTTTTGTTAATCGATTAGAAATAGGAAAAAAGAAACGAGCGCAGTCAGGTTTGTTACCTGAATCCCTTCTATATACTTATCCTAGTAGATAACAAGGGGCGGTGTCGGTCGGGGACTAGCCCTAAAAATAACTATACTGATCTGCACTGCCAGATATAGACGAATAGGGTTATATTGCAGTTGTAATCCGTATGTTATATTGTTTTCTTTTTCTGTTGTATTGACCCGACTTTGCCCGTTGTGGGTGTTAATAAAAGTTATATTTGAAAAAAAACCCCATGAATTTGGGATACCTGGAGTAAATCAACACTCACGGTTAATAGAAATGGTATTCAGTAATCATAAAAGGACCACCTAGGTAACTGAGGGACCAGACCCATTGGCTTAGTATTATACTGTAGGATACCTGTATTGTAATTATTACCTTCGTCGAGGAAGCATAGGAGACAGGCGCTTGTTTGTATTGGTTCATTATTTGTGACGGTTTATTGTCATGGTAGTTCCACCGTATATCTTTATATAGTTGATAAACCTTTATATACATTGTATTTGCAATCAAACAGATTTAAAAGAAAATGTGTTGGTGCTTCTAGGCTGGGTAGACGGGTCACTGAATCCCTTATGTAATAGAATTAAAATTAGTCCCAAAAAAATAATGGCTAATATAGGTGCAGTTGTGTGAAGACAGGTGGCTTATATTTGGAAAGCATATTTGGAGACAAAATGTCTCTGAAAATTCTTCACCTCTTTCAGAGCAATAAGTTCAAAACGTTGAGAATTTGCCATTTCTGTGATATACAGTATAAAGGTCAATATTCCCGATACATCAGTTTTATTGGTAAGACAATCCTTAACATGTCACGATGGGCATGTCAAAAGCGTGAAATTCAGTATTTTCTCTTTACATTAGGCACGCTTACATCCATTTTCAAAGGGACAACAAATCATGTGACCATAATTCTACTTGAGATCAAAGCGCGCTTCTTGAGCAAAGATAATCTTGCAAATGCCCTTTTAAAAGGGAGATCCAAATCCATCTCCTGGACATACGATACCTTTAAAACTTACCTTAAAACTAAACTCCAGGTAGACAAAGGACACAAATGCAAATACAGACTTACTAAAAAATAAATACATTTATTCTTTAATGAAACTAAAATATCTAAAATTCATTGTCTGCCTCTTGCAATTTCCAGCACAGTTAACTGGGGGAAGGGCAGGATTATCATGCACATGTGCCAACAAAGATTTCTGATCGGAGTAGGGAGCAAACTAAGCAGAAGGATGAGCTCATCAGCATTCCCTTAAGATTGGATGGACGGAAATACAATCCCTTTGGCAGAAACCACTTAAGTGTATATGCACATACACAAATGGCATCTAGAGATAATAAATCAATCAGATGTGCAAAAGAAAAAACAAACCCACTACAATTCAATGTACTATAACTTTGACATTAAAACTTCCAAGGGGGTGAATACCATTTATGGGAACTATAGGACTAAAAAAAAAAATCTAAAAATGTATAACCCCCTATAAAAAGGAGATAATGCCACAAAATGTTCTCTTTTTTAATAAAAAAATACTATACCTAAAATGCACCAGACTAAATAGAAATCAGCTTAATATATTGTTGTGGCCCAAAAATTATCTATAATAAAGAACAAGAATCCGATTACTCCTGACCTGCTGCTAATTCATCTCAATGCTGACACAGCCTGGAACAGAAAGTTGGTGGTACTGTCCACCACTGTCAAATAGTGGATCATAAGAGTGAGCAATGTCTGCCAAAAAGAAAAATGTATACCTTCTCTTAAAGACCTTTCTAAAAAAATATCAAAACAAGGTTTTACTGGCTTAAATTCATACATTTTTTAAGGATATCATTAAATAGTGTAATGATTTGATGGATACCAGGCCAGCAATCTCCAAAACCAAACCAACACATCCACACACATTTTCTTTCCCTATTATTTTTTTTTTTTTACCAAGGCTGTTCTTTTAACAGAAAAAAATATTCCCGCAAATCGATTCTAAGTTCATTATTTTTTTTTCTTCATGTCAAGCCATATGCAAGTGGAAAACCAATGAATTCAAATATATGTATAACCAAAATGGTTTTATTTAGTTTTGGATAGAGTAGGGAAGGGTTTAAACTCCTTTTTTTCTCAAATCTGTTCTACTGGAGGGATTTCCCCTTTATTTCCTGTCCTAGAGACGCAACAAGTAGTAAGAGGAAATCTCTCCAGTGTGAGACTATCCCTAAGACAGTGGTCACAGGGGTCCACATTGGAAAATTTTTCCTTTCCACCCAAGGCGAAAGAGCGAAACTTCCCCGTGAGGATGCAAAAAGCAAAAAAAAAATAAAAATATATATATAAAAAAAAAAAAACATATTTGATATCAATTAATACAGCAGCAATTTGAACATTGACAGGCGGCAGGTATATCAGTCTGTTTGGCCTTGGTTAAAGTCGGCTGCTAAAATTTATGGAATGTTACAATCATAATGTATACCATAAACTGCAGTTCTGCAACACACACGTGCGTACCCACTGAACCTTGAAATGTACAAGAGGGGTCCTGGTTCAAACGATTTCTGGGAATAACCAGAGTTTAAACACTCAGTAACGGTTAGTTTACACTTGCTTCAAAACATGGCTTCGGACACGCTTTGTTAAAGTTCTCTGAACGCCAGTCAAAGCCCCGGTCACTAAATAAAATGGTTAGCTTACAGTCCTGTTTACACCTTTTGTTTGGTGTTTCAATGAGGCTTCAGGCGAGCCTTGCCATATACTTCTATGGAGGCTCTGAAGATGCTTTGAAGCACCGCTGAAGCTACATGGGGTATCATTTTTGAAGCGAAGCAAAGCAAAAAAAGGTGTAAACAGGACTGTAAGCTAACCATTTTATTTAGGGACAGCAAAGAGCTTTAACAAAGCCTGTCCGAAGCCTTGTTTTGAAGCAAGTGTAAACTAGCCGTTCATGTGTGTTTAAGCCGAAGAAAGTGTAAATGAGCCCTAACCAAGAAAAAAATAAAAAAAATAAAAAAAATAAAAATATGCATATAGTCCATTTACCAATTTTCTCTTAAGCTTATAAAACACTAGGCTTTCCAAAGCTGTGAAAGAGTTGACTTTTATGGGAACAAAACACAATGGAAGTACAAACTATTCATAAACAAAGTGTAGAAGCATTGTGAGCTATGCAAGACATCTTCAGAAAGTGACAAAAGTCATATAAATATTTTAATACTTCAAATATTTTTAATTGCTCCTGTTGAATACATTTAGCTAGGCTTTCTTTATGACTAACCTCTGTACAATCCGCAAACAAAAAATATATCAAGAACCACATTTTTCACGTTTTTTGAGACTATGGATCCTTTCAAGTTAATTTATGAACGCAAAAGCTACTCACATATACAGAAAAACCTCTATGTTAGCTTGACTGGTTTAATAATATTTAGAAATAGAACACTTCTAGTTTATTGAAAATGCTAAACTCATCTGCAAACAATGTGCCATGATGGGGACACTTTTGAACTCTATAAACGGTGATAAATATTGTGCTCACAGTTCCAATAGTAAATTTCAAAAGGTTCATTTGTGTGCAATATTTGCAAATGCATACATCTCTAGTCATCATAGTTGACTCTTTAAACAGAAACAGACAAACAAGTGTGGAAATTGCACTTAACCTGGACCTGGCATGCCACACAGGCAGCAGAAAAAAAAAAAAAAGAAAGCACTATTTTTGTTTTTAACCAACTACCCGCTTTTAAAAATGCAATTCTCACTGCAAACTCACATGGTCCCCAGCACCGCACCCCACAAAATCTCTGTATCGCCAATGGTCTTTTCTAGGTTGAATTATGTCCACTGCCATTTATCACTTTTGCTATGAGTCACTGACATATTCTGGGGTTGTATCACTACAGCAGCCTGAGCTGACAGTACAACACTGCTGAGTGCTGTACAGATGTCACAATGTTAGTGCTGCTCTCTGCAGTATTGACGACCAGCTACCACCCCCCCATCATAGACAAAAGAGAAAAAAAGATTACCGCCATGTGACCCACCAGAAAATACCACAAATGGTATGCATGAATGTAATTAAAAATAAAAATGCAAGAATGAAGAAGTGGGGTGCGGGTGAATTTAAAAATCTTGAGGTCTAAACTGCATTATCCTAACGCAAAAACATGTTTGGCTTCAAAAAAATGCAAATGCATTAGGAGGCGGCCCATCACACGATTTTGGGCATACACTGTATAGCAACATATAGATAATGTCACAAAAGCCTTTTATACAAAACATCTTGCTTTGAAGAAAAAGAACGAAGTGATTAAAGAAGGCCACCTTTGCTCCTTAAAAATATGTCCTTCAGAAAATGCTAACTACAGTGCCTTGCAAAAGTATTCACCACCCTTTGCATTTTTCGTGTTTTGTTACCTCACAGCCTGGAACATGGATTGTTTGAGGATTTGCATCATTTATTTTCAGAACATGGCCACAACTTTGAAGATTTTTAAAATTTATTTATTGTGAAGCAAACAACAAAAAGGACAAAATAACAGAAAAAGTCAATATGCATAACTATTCACCCCCCTAAAGTCAATACTTTGTAGAGCCACCTTTGCGGCTATCACAGCTCCAAGTCGCTTTGGATAAGTCTCTACGAGCTTGCCACATCTTACCACTGGGATTGTTGCCCATTCCTCCTTGCAAAACTGCTCCAGCTCCTTCAAGTTGGATGGTTTGCGCTTGTGAACAGCAATTTAAGTCTGACCACAGATTTTCTATTGGATTGAGGTCTGGGCTTTGACTAGGCCATGCCAACACATTTACATGTTTCCCCTTAAACCAAGTGTTGCTTTAGTCGTGTGTTTGGTGTCATTGTCCTGCTGGAAGGTGAACCTCCGTAAAGGTTTTGCTCAAGAATATCCCTGTATTTAGCACCATCCATCTTTCCCTCAACCCTGACCAGTCCCGACTGCTGAAAAACATCCCCACAGCATGATGCTGCCACCATGTTTCACTGTGGTGATGGTGTTCTTTGGGTGACATGATGTGTTGGGTTTACGCCAGACAAAGCGTTTTCTTTGATGGACAAAAAGTTCAATTTTAGTCTCATCAGACCAGAGCACCTTCCCTCCATACATTTTGGGAGTCTCCCACATGCCTTTTCGCAAACTCAAAACGTGCCATTTTGTTTTTTTGCTGAAAGTAATGGCTTTCTTCTGGCCACTCTGCCATAAAGCCCAACTCTATGGAGCGCACGGCTTATTGTTGTCCTATGTACAGATACTCCAGTCTCTGCTGTGGAATTCTGCAGCTCCTCCAGGGTTACCTTAGGTCTCTGTGCTGCCTCTATGATTAATGCCCTCCTTGCCTGGTCCATGAGTTTTGGTGTGCGGCTGTCTCTTGGCAGGTTTGCTGTTGTGCCATGTTCTATCTATTTGGTTATGATAGATTTGATGGTGCTCTTAGGGATCAAAGATTTGGATTTTTTTTTTTATAACCTAACCCTGACTTGTACTTCTCAACAACATTGTCCCTTACTTGCCTGGAGAGTTCCTTGGTCTTCATGGCAGTGTTTGGTTAGTGGTGCCTCTTGCTTAGGTGTTACAGCCTCTGGGGCCTTTCAAAAAGGTGTGTGTATATGTAATGACAGTTCATGTGACACTTAGATTGCACACAGGTGGACATCATTTCACTAATTATGTGACTTCTGAAGGTAATTGGTTGCACCAGAGTTTTTTATAGGCTTCATAACAAAGGGGGTGAATACATAAGCACATGCCAATTATCAGTTTTTTATTTCTGAAAAATAGTTTTATGTATATATTTTTCTAATTTTACTTCACCAACTTATACTATTGTGTTCTGATCCATCATATATAATTCAGATTAAAAAAAACATTGAACTAAAGGCTGTAATGTAACAAAATAAGTAAAAAAAAAAAAACAAGGGGGGAGAATACTCAGCCCTTGGTGACTGGTCCTTTGAACAAGTGGTCCCCAACCTTTTTGGCACCAGGGACCGGCTACGTGGATGAAAATTGTGGCAAGGCCGGGTGCGCGCGGGGGGTAAGCAATTTTTCACGGAGCAATAGCTGGTGTTGGCGCTTCAATAATAATGGCACCATGGTTATGGTGTCAGGATGATTGAAGCGCATTATTTCTATTATTACTTTGTAAAATAAAATTAAATAGTTCAACTCACCATAATGCATAATCAGTGGGAGCCCTGAATGTGTCACTTGCCATGTCACCTGCCACCAGATGCAGCTTGTCACTTGCCACGCTGCCTGCCACCAGATTAGGAATATCACTTGCCACAACCCCTGCCACCAGATGAAGAATATCACTTGCCACAACCCCTGCCACTAGATGAGGAATGCCACTTGCCATGCCTGCCCCCCAGATGAATGCCACTTGCCACGCTGCATGCCACCAGATGAGGAATATCACTTGACACACTGCCTGCCACTAGATGACCGTCACTTGCCACGTCGCTTGCCACCAGATGAGGGATGACACTTGCCACGCTGCATGCCACCAGATGAGGAATGTCACTTGACACACTGCCTGCCACTAGATGACTGTCACTTGCCACGTCGCTTGCCACCAGATGAGGGATGACACTTGCCACGCTGCCTGCCACCAGATGAGAAATGTCACTTGCCATGCTGCCTGCCACCAGATGAATGCCACTTGCCACGCTGCCTGCCACCAGATGAATGCCACCAGATGAATGCCACTTGCCACGCTGCCTGCCACCAGATGAATGCCACTTGCCACCGTGCCTGCAGTGGTCGTTCTTGAGTAAGGGCAGGAGAGCGGTGATGCAGGGCCAGCGGTGAGAGATGATGTCATCTCTCTGCTCCCCGCTGTACCTCCAACACCAGCGCGGTGAGGGCGGAAGAGCTGTGATGCAGGGCGGGCGCAGAGAGATGTCATCTCTGCTTCTCTCATCCGCATGCCTCTGTGATCCACCGGGCTTTCTCACCTGCCCGCTCCTGTGATGCACCAGGCTCCCTCACCCACCGGCCTCTGATGCACTGGGTTCTCTTACCCACCCTGCTCTCTCATGCCGCCCGTCGCATCTGTGGCTCAGCTGTAGAGATGCTACGGCCCGGGGGTTGGAGACCCCCTGCTTTGAACAACTGGATGAGTAACCTTCGTACTTCCTTAATACAGATTTTCTTTAAGGACTCAAACTGAAAGGTGAAGACCACAGCTTCAAAGTATGGCGGTTAAGGATGATGCCTACTACTGCAGTGCATATTAAAAAAAAGGGACCCAAACTGCTGCATGCAGTAGTTTCCTAGAGCAGTCAAGTGCATGTTAACCAGTGAACAACATTGAACATGTTAGTGCACCACTGTGTTAATCCACTTTAGGTGTGAGTAAATGGTTTTGAAAAAAATAAACAAAATTGTTTTGCTTTACATTCTATACCCAAAGTGCCATTTCAAGAGTTGTTGAATAGTCAAACCCACCAGAAGCCCAAAATAAAACGGACAATAAATTTTTTTAAAGCAGATCTGATTCATTCGTTTTTCCTTTGGTATAATCTTTGTGAAAAGCTCAACATGATTAAGAGGAGCTTGGAGTACCTTACAACTAAAACTAGCAAACAATGAGGTTTGAAAAACAAAACAAAGCTCAAATGTGTAAACAGAAGACCAAAGTGGAACTCTGCAAATCTGGGAAACAGATTTCTTATGCTGAAAAGGTCAAAAAGCACTACCAGATCTGGTTGAGTATGCCTTGAGAGTTAAGTGAATAGCCCTATCCGTTTGACCAGCTTTTCTCAACTAGGTTTCTGTGGAATCCTAAAGTTTTTCAGAGGTTGCAAGGGGTTCTTTGAGTAATAAGCAATTTCTTCCTCTCAGGTAGGTGAACACTGGACCAGTGATCTTTTGAGCCATCTGTAAGGGAGTCCATTCTTTACACTGACCAATACTGTAAGGGGCAGTCTTCCCATTTAACAACATAAGTAGCATTCTTCTCACTGACCATCAATGTAAGAATCATACTTTTTACTCTGCAACCGTGTAATGGGGCCCCTTCTCCCACCAACTCTCAGTGTAAGGGGGGACTTTTCTCAACCACCAATGTAAGGGGGCCTTCTCCGCTAACCACTGATCTAAGAAGCCTTCACATCAGACCAACAATGTGGGGGGCACTACACTGACCACCAATATAAGAAGCATATTTCCTACTGAGCAACTGTGTAATGGGCCCCTTTCCTCAATAACCACCAACGCAAGGGGGCCTTCTCCACTAACCACCAATCTAAGAAGCCCTTCTCATCAGGCCACCAGTGTGGGGTACACTACACTGATCACCAATGTAAGCATGCATTAATTCATTGACCCCCAATGTGTGGGAATACTATAATTTTTATGTGTTTTCTTTTCTAGTCATTATTACTAATATTGTTTTAATTTTCATTATTATTATCAAAATAATGTCATATAGAGCAGTCCTGGGGGTCAAAAATGGCAAGTACATTTCGTTCCCTGTTATTTATGCTTGTATGTATAAAACTTTCTGTTCACAAAAAAATGTAGCTAGAATTCTTTTTAACAGGGGTTCCCCCGAGACCAGAAAGTTGTTTTAAGGGTTCCTCCATGTTAAAACTGTTGAATGCGGTTTTAGAGTAAAGCCTCAACTGATGAGTTGTCTAATCCACCTGGAAATAGTGGAATGAGAAGTAGGGTGTCCCCAGCAGGCACCTTCAGGAATTACAAGGAGATAAACAGAGTGCCTAAAAGAATGTAGTAGCAGAGGTAAATATGCACAGCCTGTATCACATCCAGACAGTGAATTAAAATTCTCCTAGGATGTTTTGAGGCAGGACAGAGAAAGGGAAGATAAAAGTCTTGGTTATAATGGAATGAGAAAACCACTTTAGGGGAGGAAGGAAGCCATAGACCTCAAAACAACCTTATCCCTGTGTAACATTAGGAAGGGCTCTTTAAAAGAGAGCTCAAACAATTAATTCACAGAGCTAATAGCAAAGAGAAAGGCAATCTTGTAAGAGTAGACAGTGGAATATTCCCGATCAGGTCAACTGGTGGTTTCTAAAGGACTGACAAAACCCAATTGAGATCCATTGGCGTCCTAGGGAAGTGTAGTACAAGTGATATCCGTCATAAATGCAGGACAGAGTGGTAAGCGGAACACAAGGCCAACTGGATTCATCCAGACTGGATTGGAGAAAAGACCATATTTATCCCACAGAGTACATCCTTTCTGGATTATTTTCTAAATGTACATAATATAATTGGATACCAATAGTTATATGTAACGTTGATCTAGGGAATATCCGATTGCTTCTAGGGGGATCAGTAAAGAATGTTTTCCCCTGCTGGAGCAAATTGGAACATGCTTTGCTGTTTTTTGCCTCCCTCTAGATCAACTTTGGGTACAGGATTGTGTATATAGGATTGAAACCGCCGCCCCCCCCTTCTTTTATTGGTTAAACTGGATGGACGTGTCTTTTTTTCAACCAAACTACCTATGCAAGTATGGATACCGACAGAATTACAGAATTTCATTTGCAACTAATAAAGCTTCAGGTGCAAATGGTAGACTTTGCAAGAGGCCGACTTCCTAGACTTTAAGAGCATGGCGATGACCAAATCGGACCGACAAAAGGGGGAGAAAAACCAGCAAACACCATAGTGCAGCATCACCGCTGCAAAACTTTAGCAAAATAACCAATAGGTCTACTCACTGGGTTAAAACATCAAGAATGGAGGGCACGGTGTTGGAGGGTGATAGGTCACCTGTGACAGCTCCAGGTAACCTGACCATAGATCTGGGGAGAGATGGAGGAGCATCGTCTGGACCGCTGTTATACAACCAAGCCTGGCGTAGTGGCAGATGAGCCTCAGGGATCCTTTGCTCCGACTGGACGAGCCCCTGAATAAAACCACTGCTTGTGGGGCTGAGTAAGAGGAAGTCTCCTCAAAACGTATTCTGGAACTGCGCAAACTCCAGCAGTGACGTCATTCGGAGGTAGAGTGCCTGGAGGTGTCATAACCAATCCATCCCCTTCCACTTAAAGCCCACCTTCCAATTTTCCATGTCTGGACTGTGTACGGTGGTGAGGGATGCCCAGACTGGAGCAAGGTCTGCTTCTCTTTGAGCTGCGTGACTTCTGGTGCCTCCTTTGTCTTAAGCCACTGCCATGGCAATGTCCAACTGAAACCTGGTCAAGTAACTGCTCAGCTCAGAGGTCCAACATTAAAAAAAAGACAAGCAAATTCTCCCGAGTTCCAGGATATTGATGGGAAAATTAGCCTCCTTCAATTACCAATTTCTCTGCATCAAAAGGCTATTCAGGACTCTCCCCCAGCCAGACAGGCAGGCATCCGTTGTGGATACTGTCAAAGTCATCAAGCAGAAGGACTTTCGGAATTTTAGTGCTGGAAGTCAACACCAGGGCAAGCCTAATTTGCTGGCCAGGCGAATGGGCGAGTCTCCTAGTCCCACGCTGCCAAAATGTTGAGTTCCAACACTCTGGCGTAAAGTTAGGCACACAGTACTACTTCAAAGAAGGCTACCACTTAGTCCTGGAATCCTCCTGCAAAAAGTAAACGGTGGGGTAGTTCCTGGACTGCAGATTCTGAATGTGGAAGCGGAGGAACAGGAGTTTGTATCGGGGAAGGAAGACCCTGCACAGGACTGTATACAAAATTAGGCCAAGATGCGGAAAGCACGATTTCTGGAAGTTGAGGATCCATCCAAATCTCTAGAGTCTGCACAAATACATTTGATGTAGGCTGACAGACAGGACTGATTTTTCTGTAGCAAGAGATCGTCCAAATATATCAGAATGTGGACAACCTAAGACGGAATCTGAGCCAGGACAGGTGCTGACACCTTGGCAAAAAATGAAGGTGCCATGGAGAAACCAAAGAGAAGGGCAACTGGTAATATTGTAGGCCCACAGGAAAATGCAGGGAGCATTGATATGTTCGAAAAATAGTATTGCGCCATTTGCCATTCTTGTCCACAGAGGCCAGAAGATCCCCTGAAAGAGGAGCTGCTGGAGAAAAGAGTAGAAATCCTCCCTCTTGTGGCAAGCATGGCAAATTTGACAGTATGAAGCGGGGTGGAGGCAAAGACTAAAACTCACATTTATAGCCCCTTAGACCTAGTAGGCATCTGAGATGTCCCGGGGAGAGACCACTGCGAAGGCCAACAGACATTACATTTTTACAAGCGTGGGCGTCTCCTCATAGGCTTGTTCCTGCTTGTTGAGGATCAGGTTGTACAATCGTATGGGACTTGTCAATGGCATGGACCCTGAGAGAGAGAAAAAAAATGAACAACTCTTTCTGGGTTTTCTGGGGGCCAAGGCTTACCTGCAGGAACATTTGCCTTCCTTCTCTGAGGTAAAAAGTACTCTCCCCCCCCCCCCCCCCCCCTGTGACTTCCTTGATATGAGCATCCAAAAAAAAAAAAAAAAAAAATCAAGAAGTGTCCATCAAAAGGCATCCACACAAAGCACATCAAAAAGGTTTGCAGGCCAACACTTCTTCCCACAAGTACTGAAAATGGGCTAATCAAGATATTTGGCAAAGTTCCTGCTAATCCATCAACACAGTAGCGCAAAACTACAAGCAAATACTCCAGATGTTGAAGAACAGCTGAATCCAACAAATTGAATCCCTAGCCATGTTTTGGATCAGACAGCTCAAGTCTGGCAAAATAGACTTGGTCATGATAGCATGTTGCATAGCTGGACTTGCCAATTAAAAAAAGACTAAGCAGGGCTTTAACCTTTTGTCCACAGGTTGCTTGGAAACAGATAGCCTCAAAAAAGGAACCACTAAGGTTTTGTGAAAGCAGGAAATGCCCAGGTCCACAACTGGAACTGACCATTTTCCTTATGATCTCCTCCCCAACAGAATATGGCTAAGCAAAACCTTGTGGAGGGACGAAGATCTTCTCAGGAGGTGGCCAGTTAGCATGCAGCACAGGCTGTAAGAGCAAGTGTACAGCTGTGGCCCTGACCACAAAATAGGGCACCATATTTAAAAGTGACGACATGTTGGTTGTCCCCCACCAGTGGCTAAGACTTAATGGGTCATAGCCAACACTCCTCTGTTAACCCAGAAGGGCCTGGAGCAAAAACAACACACATTGGGGTTCCTTTTTGAGGGGCTGAAATCCTGACTTGCTGCCGCCTTACAGTTCTCCCACTAAACTCGAGGGTGGATAGTAGGGACAAGCCCAATCCAGATGTTTACACTCTGTGTGGGCTTACTCCCTGAGGAGTCTTCAGGGACAGAGGTCATACCGTGCGGCTGTGCTATGGGCCTCAACCTATATAGCAACATGTGGCTGACAAAACAATGCACATCATGCTTAGGTGAGAATATAGTGCAGCGTTCAGTGCCCAAAGTAACATTTCATATGCTGGCCCCGCATCTTCATGTTCCCCATAGGTGCAGACAAAAGGGCAATTGATCCTAGACAGCTTCAAAATTACAACCTGCAGTGGCTATGATAAAGCTAGAAATCTTTCTAGAGGAGTCTTGATGAAAGTGACAAAGAAAGTGGTTTGTCTTCTCTCTATTTGCCAATGTCCAATCACCTGAAGGCAGCCGCATATAACCCATGGCATAGGACAGGGCACTGATCATTAGTGTCCTGATTATCAGTGCAGCCCCGACAGTGTCCATCAGTGCCTCCTCATCAGCACACATCAGTGGAGAAAAATTACTTGTTTGCAAAATTTTATAACAAAGCAATTCCCCCATCTCCTCCTCCACCCCCCCCCCCCCCAAAATAAATGTTGGTGAATAAATACCACCAAAAGAAAGCTATATTTACTAAAAAAATGTCATATGAGTACAGTGTTGCATTACCACGTAATTGTCATTCAAAGTGCAACAGCACTGAAAGCTAAAAATTTGCCTGGGCAGGAAGGGGGTGAAAGTGCCCAGTATGCAAGTGGTTTAAAAAACCTTTTAATTGTCCTTATTACTCACCTAAAACCATGGTCACATATTGTTCCAGTCCAGAGTATTCCATTTTCTTCTGATTACAGGAGGCATGGTGGTTCTTTAGGTGCCACGTTCACTATCTGCATTATATGGACACTTCCTATTGGCTGTCCAGCAGCAGGGTCCTCTCAGTATCCAGAAGAGGAGTCTGCAGCAGTGAAGTCAGCACAGGAGAATTGTCAGACACAAAGCTGCACTGCTGGTTTAGTGATCCCTGCAGCCGAAAATACCGTCGCCGAGGGACCCAGACGCTGGACTTGGGCAAGTATAGCTTTTTTCAGAAGGCAAGATTAAAAATATGCAGGATGGATTAGAGGGGTTTATACTTGTCCAGAGATGAGCTTTAACCCCTTAGCGCTGACCATAGGCACATATATGGCCTCGGCTTTAAGGGGTTATAGCGGTTGGCTCTGCAGGGATAACAACCGATGCGGCTAAAAGCCGCTCAGCTGTTATCCCGAAGGAGCGAGAGGGGACGTCCCCCCCTTCCGCCGCTCTTCCCGGGCCTCCCTTCCCACAATCCGGCACTTACGCCGGCTAGAGTGAGACTGGAAGGAAACCGAAAACTGCTTCGTACCAGTTTTCTATGTGTAAACACAGAAGCAACGTCACTTCCGACTTACTCAGCTGCCAAAAAAATACAGTATTCAGAATCGCCGTTTTTGGCAATCTGAATACTTTGAAGTGCAAAGGAAGGATTTGGGGTCTTTTTGACCCCCGATCCCTCCATAAAGAGTACCTGTTACCACCGGAGTTACTTCCGGGTTCGCGGGCTCCAGCGCTGTGATTGGCCGGAGCAAAGATTACGTCACTTCCGCACATGCGCTGGCAGTCATGGCACGGGTCCTGAAGAAAAGGTACCAGCAGGCTGTTTCTTCAGAGCGCACGCGGCGATGACGTCGGCAGCAGCACATATAGTGAATATCTCCTAAACTGCACAGTTTAGGAGATATTTACAGTACCTACAGGTAAGCCTTATTATAGGCTTACCTGTAGGTACAAGTGGTGTAAAAGAGTTTACAACCACTTTAAAGACACATAAAAAAGATCAGAGCATGCTTTAAAAACACAAATTTTTCCAGCTGAATAAAATGACAAATAACTTTTGTGAAAACACAACTTTAATGTAAATAGAGTTGGCTATAAAATCTATTTTCTTTTGGATATATTTGTTTTAGCTATATCAAAGGAAAAGCAGTTCTAGAAAAAACAAAATATGTGAACATCTAGCTTGATTTGTTGTAGCCGTATTAGTGCAATTGAAGCACTGCTTGGACCTTGAAGAAGGGGACATACCCCGAAAGCTTGTCCTGAAAAATTGTATGTTAGTGCAAATAAAAAAAGTATCACGGACAGTACTCAATTTTCTCTGTGAACATCTAGCAAATAAGAATTTGTTGAGTGAAAGGCCCAGAGCGCTCGTCTATGGTCAAGTGGGTATAAACTTCACTCATTCCAACTCAAAGTGTTAAACTAATTAAAAAGTAGCTAAAGCTTTTATAATGAGCAGCAAGAGAGCAAAGCGGGTGGGGGTGGGAGTGTTAATTCCTAGAGGGACTGGAGGGGAAAACAGTGTAAAACATACTAGCCACAGTAATGCTTCCACTTAAGTGCCCCTTGAACTAACAAGCACTAAACATCAAAGGCAGAGGTCAGTTTAGCAGTAATAGAATGCAGATGAAGCTGCATCCAGTAGGTGAGGACTTAAAGCACACCTTCCCCTCATCATTTGCTACTGAACAGCTAAATCCCTTCTACCACAAGCAGAGTTAATGCTACAAATAGCGTGGGGACAGCTGAACGTAAGTTGTAAAAGCAATCTCATGAATGTTAAGCATCCCACTGCAAACCCCACCTACCAAAACACCTTCCCTGCAGACTGTTGCTGAATGGGTGTACATTAGCCCTATAGTTGCAATTGTATTTACATAACCTATATAACCTATATAAATAGACAAACATATAAATGTGTAGCACAATGTACGGTGACCATACTCAATCAGAATTAATCCAATAAGGATACTTTATTAGGGAAGGGCATTTCTGATTGGTGGAAATGAAAAACTTAGAGCAAAACCCCTGCCCTTTGCATTATTAAATAAGAATTTGATGACGCTTTAATACGTGACCACTCTTTGATATGCCGACTTCCAGAGTGTGTTATTGATCCAATGATTTTAATACTTTAGCAGTCACTAAAATGTATCATATACTCTGTTAAGTACTTCACTGGCTGCGTACAGTATTTGTTCAAGATCAGCGATTTAGAAATGACTTAAAAGAAGAACGGTTAGAAGAGCTTTGTACATCCCTTCTATTAAAAATCTTCCATTTTCTTTTAAATAATTTTGGTGTATACTGCCCATGGTGGTCTTGGCATCTGTAAGATTCTGACAATGATGATGAGATAACACCACAAGTGTAGATGCATGGACATTACATTGCCAATGGCACTAGATGGGGAAGAGTCGAGAGAGAGACGATTGCAGTGTAAGAGATGTTGGGAGCATAGAGCATGCTGTGCATACTTGTACGTACATTAGAGCAAGTGCTCAAGGGACCCACAAGCCACAGTTCCACCCAATGAATAGGTCTATCTTAATTTAACCAATGAATAGTTTTAGAACAACCTAAATTTTCTATTTTTATTGAAATGTACTCAGTTCACTGCCAGGTTCATAAGCTGTACAGACCTAAAACCTAAAAAGTGCAGTACAGACATAATTTTTCCCTCTTCTATAAGCTTATGGTGAGCGGGTGAAGTTGGGGCTTGGTAAACATGTTTTTTTACATGCCCCCCCACCCTCCCATAGTACAGTGGATATAGGCAGCGATTGCCTAAGCGGTTTTTGGTGCTTTTTGCAGAAACACTACAGGTCATTCAACATTTTCCTATGGGACACGTTCCCATATTATCCGATTAATTGAAACAATCAGCCAACTAATTGATTATGAAAATAATCGTTAGTTGCAGTCCTAGTTAAAACAAGAACAAAAACTCATAACAGAATCATTTGAATTGGCCATGAGCAGTAATTATTTTTGGCATAACACATACTATCGACAACACAAGGGAGTTGCCATAGGGGAAAGCACACACCCAGCGTAGCCAATATCTTCCTTAGTAAATAGGAAGAGGAAGAGAGAGGTATATGGCAAGTCAAGAACAGAAATAACACTCTACAAGAGGAACATTGAAAACATGATGATCTTGTGAAGGGGCACTGAAGTCAAAAAAGTACATATTAATAATAATACGTATGGTATATCTTTCTCAGGAGGATGGGACTACAATCAGGTCACTTTTCTAGACCTGGTTGTATACAGTTAGATCAGCTGAACACACATACCTTTTTCAAAACGACGGAGCACAATGGGTATATCCCCACACGTAGCTGCCACCACCCCAGATAGCTAGGGGATATACCCAAGGGTCAACTATTGTAAATCCGTAGAAATTGTAAGGAGTTTAATAAGGAAGCAGAGGTACTTCTAAAAAGGTTTGTGGCTAAAGGGTACAGAGAGGCTAGTTTATGGCATCTTAAAAAGGAGGTAGAGGCTATGGATAGGAAAGAGTTACTGCAAGAAAAAAAAAAACATAAGGAGGAAAAATATGGAATGGTATACCTTACAGATTATAATACAAAGCATTGGAAAAAGTAATACGTAAATACTGGCCTATATTAGAGACAGAATATTGGCAAACGTATTACCAGATCAGCCAAGATTTGTTTACCGCAGGGCCCCCAATTTGAGGCATATGCTGGTATATAATATACCAGACCCCCAAAAGAGTATGGGCACCTTTTTGGACCAAAAAGGTTTATTCACATGTGGCAGATGTAAAGTGTACAAAACTGTAAAGGGAAGATCCAGAAAAACCACCACATTTAAGTCATTCACCACTCAGAAGGAATATACAATTAAGAAATTGATAACGTGCCAGAGAACACGTCAGGCACGGGCCATATCACAGAATGAAACCCACTGGATACAAAAACTATGCACTGTCAGTCCAACAGGTTTGAACACTGACATCAGTTGTTTTTTGTCTAATTTTTAGGAGAAACCTCTTACAGTAAATTTATTAAACATAAAATTTGTAAAGGATAGGCAATGAAGAAGTGCATATGTGAGAAAGGAGGACCCACCAGGGAAAGGAGTTGGAAATAAACTCGGGATAAGGGTCTCATTGTTAAATCATGCACTTTTGTATTTTCATTATACACCCTTTTTATATTTTATACATCATTCACATCATCAAGTAAATCATCAATTTTTTGAAATTATATTTTCATTAATATTTTTCATTTTTTTTCTTAATTTTTTATTTCCTATTTCTGAGTTTAATTTTTTCATAATTTTATCCATTTTTTATCACCTTCATTTTTATTGTTTATATTTATTATTTTATTTTTAGATTTATTTTCGATTGTTAGATCTTTTTGAATCATTTTCATGTTATTATTTATTCACGATTGACAGTTAATGTATATTCAGAGTAACATTCATTAGATCTACTTGTTCTAAGCATTTGCGCTATAGCATTGCTCACACACATATGCACAAAATCCATGCATATAATTAAAGTGATTGTAAATGATGTTTAAAAAAAAAAAAACCTAACATGTCATACTTACCTGCTCTATGCAAGGGTTTTGCAAAGAGCGGCGCCGATCCTCTTTCTGGTCTCCTGGCGGCGCTCCTGGCTCCTCCTCTTTGGAGAGCCGATTTCCAAGGGGGCACCTGTGTGGGGCACGTTCCTGAGTCCTGCTGCTGCATCCATTGACAGACAGCAGAACTTGGCCCCCGCCCCCAGCTCCCGTGCCAATGGCTCCCGCTGCTATCAATCTATCCAATGAGGACCCAAGACAACAGCTGGAGCTGCTGGGCTCATGCTGGAATGATTGGGTTCAGGTAAGAAAAAGGGGAGCTCTGAGGGGGCAGCTGCAGCACAGAAGGTTTTTCACAGAATGCATTAAGGTGAAAAACCCTGAGACTTTACAACTCCTTTAAGTACATAGTTATGCAAAAAGACCACAAGATGTCACCAGTGAGATAACCATGGAATATCAAAAAGTGATTTCTATGGGTTCAACATTACCATTGGCTAATAGTACCACACAGCACTTCTTGATTGTGTTTTCTGTTAAAGACATTTCTATTGGATGGGAAAAGGTTGTTCAGGTCTTCCAGAATTTATACGTTTAGATGACACGCAAGGGAATGTCCAGTCTCTGAAGACGTCACGGTTAGATCCTGAACAGTGTTAAGCGACTGTTCCCCTGCATCACTTACGGCCTCACGAGTGGAACATGCCAAGATAAAGGTGGCGTCCATTTTTGTTGGATTGGTAGCACGGGCTGTTTTTTGTATTATATACAGTGGTGCTTTTAATTGTTTTAATAAATACTATTTTTAGACTTTTAGACACTAAGAGAGCCTTCGTCGTTTCTGATGTTTTTCCAGTCATCACATTGACTGCTTTTTAAATCCACTGGAGTGAGATCAGGAGTAAGGATTGACAACCAGAGACCACCAGGACCATCGGGATAGGTCTCCCTAAGGACCTACATACCTGCTTTCTAGACTTCCCTTGCTGTACAGCAAGAGAGTCATCGCCATCTGGTGACTGCGTGGTGATACCATTGTGTGCACAAGGTGGAATAGTCACTATAGGGGGTTTCCTGGGAAACCAGCACCGAAAAAAAAGTCTTTGGACTTTGCTACTAATATGGACTGTGTTTCTGCACAATTTTATTCATTTTCATCTAATTTTGCATGCAAGTATTTTATTTTTTGTTAACCATTTTTAGCACTATAAGTGTATGTACATTAGCACTGTTATTGTTATACACAATCCAATAATATTGTGATCACAAGAAGCACAGAGTTTGTAATAGTAAGCGCTGCCTAAGTTATACTGTATTGGTCAAGAGCCCATATTGGGAATATTGGACAGCAGCTGCACTTTTTTTATATTTTTTAATATTTATTTCACTTTATGCAATCACACTGTATCCACATAGGCGCGGGTGTCACCTTGGGTATTAAATAAAATGTCATTCACCTAACTTGTAAAATCTGTGGCCGATGGGTGTACAACCCCAATAAAAAAAAAAAAAAGTGTGTAAAATTTATATTAAAAAAACACCAGAAAATGCAATGGATTTGCAAATCCCATATTTTGCTTACAATAGAAAATATATCAAATGTTTAAACTGAGAAAATGGACCATTTTGAGAAAAAAAAAAAAAAAAGTGTAATTGAAATTGATGCCAGTAACACGTTTCAAAAAAAGTTTTTTTTTTTTGCCTGATATAAGATTCTAATTGCTCAACAGTTCTGGCTTCTTCTTTGTCATATGTTTTTGTTTCAAGGAGCGCCCAAAAATTTAATTTGGTAAAAGAACTGGACTGTAAGCAGGCCACTTAAGCACCCAGACTTCTACTACTACGAAGCCATGCAAGTTTTATGTAGATTTTACACAGCTTCCAAACTTTTTTACATATATACACACCCACACACAGATATGCATGCAGCACCCTATGCCCCAACAGTTAGGCAACAATATATGTTATGCTTAATGCTACTTACCTTGCTGTATATCCTTCATATCTAAGTGTAAACTTGAAATTAGAATGCCTACAGCTTGCGATCTCTTTGCATCCAACAGCTTAACAATCTGTAAGTGAGAGCAAAGAATAAAATAATGAGATCTACATTTTACCATATAAGCAGGGACACAAAATTTGTTTATTCTTTGATACATTAATCATTTACACATCAATGGTGTCAACATACATTTCAGAATGTTTTAGAGGGAATACTTAACATAGAAGATCACATTGCAATCCCTCTAAACTCTAATGAACTTTTCACACTACAGTGCAACTGCGTTCATGTAGCAGTGCCTCTAAAAATGCACCATATGAACAAACACAGAACATTTTAAATGCGTTGCATTGCAGTGCATATGCGTAAATAGCTGGTTGTTAAGAACACTGTCAGGTGCCCGCTCCTTAATATCTAGCTATTCATTGGTTGTCAAGGATGCTTGATGTGTGGTTAAGGAGCCGAAACTCATTGGTGTCCTTACCAACCAGTGATAACGCCTCCCTGAGTACCTCCTTGGTGGTCAGCATGCTCCAGCTCCTCTTGTGCAAGAGAGATGCTACCACCAGAGGGGGAAGGAGCCAGAAAGACAGAGGGTGGGTCAGCCTGGAGCTTTGACTCAGAGAATTTGAGGGGAGGAGAGGAGGGCAGGCGAACTAGAGAAGCTGGATGGCTAAAAATTATTGCAAAACTCCTGTCCTACCCTGGCAGGAGATGGGGAGGAATGCGGGGGAGCATGGTTTACATATACAATGATTGTTAAGGAAGCAGGCTTGTGTCATATCCTTAATCAACTATTTACTGGTTGTTAAGGAGGCCAGCGGGTGCCCAATCCTTAACAACCAGCATCTTTGTGCCAAGTGGCCACAAAAATGCACCTAAAACACAACCCATGTGTGGTTTCAGTGCATTTTTGGTGCGTATCCCATTGACTGAAATGGAAGGTGCATCTTTGGAGCACTTTTGAAATGCGCACCAAAGATGCTGCATGCAGGAGTTCTATTTAAAGGGAAATACTTTTGATGTGCGTTGGGTTTTTGTCATGCTGGAAATGTGCTGTCTAGCGCGGAAAAAGGGTATAGATGTGAAAGGGCCCTAATACAGCCATACAGTGCACACATGCCAAGGACAGAAGGCAATTACTGGGATCATTCAGATCTCTTCATACCATGTATGGATAATTTGTGCTTTAATAGGTGTAAAATATTTATTTTCTTTGGCTAAATTAAATGGAATATACATTTTCCTTAATACTAGCAAACATTTTTTCTTGATTGTTTCCCATTTTACCCTCACTCTCTGCCTTGGGAAACCACCATTACTTTGACATTAATGGCTTGTTCACACCATGTCCGAAAATGTGCGCTTTTTTGTGGGTTGTGTTTTATGTGCATGAAAGGTGAAAAAGGTGTCAGCCAGCATGACTTAAAATCATGCTGCACCAAAACCCATGGCATAGCAGTATCATGCATTTTGGCAGCTGTGAATACACACGTGTTTGCTAGATGTGCATGCATGTGCAGTGCGGGGAAAAAAAATACAGTTTTGCATATGTTCCTTTATTGCACCTGGTATGAATAAGCTCTAAGTGGAGGAAATTTCTGGGGAATAGGGCAGGAATTTGAATCCTTCACCACTCTATCCAAAAAGCTTTAGAAACATTTTGGCTGGACATGCACTTAAAACACTTGGACCACTATTAAAACATCAAATGTGTAGCAGTATATGTACAAGGCACAATACAAACACTAAATAAAATGCAATACATCTAACCGGTATTAATATGATGAACTAATATGATTAACAAATGTGACCAAACTTGAAGCTGAACTCCAGCCCTACTTGACTTGAAAGCAAGTCTGGCTCAGCTGTACAGGCTCCTCTCCTGTATGGAAAATGCTTAGTCTGATCTCATCACATATTGTGAGCTTCAAACCATTTGCATTAACATAAGAAGCTAAAGAATAGTGAAGCCCTCCTAAACTCCTGGTTGTAAGACATTCAACATCTGGTCCTTTCCACCTTAGCCTTATGGTCTCAGGCCTTTTATTCATTGGATGTTAGTTCTTTAACTCATTCAGATAGATTCAGCTTTACAAGTGGGTGTTACCTAGGGTAAACTGCAAACACAGTCTGCTATTTGCATGGCTCCTCCGAAGAGCCAGACCCCTGCTTCCGTTAGGGCTGGGGGCCCTAAATTGGAGTACTGAGGTGGAGTGCAGCACCTTGCTGGCTCCTCTTACAAGCCATGATCTTCCTGCACTGCCTAGAAAAGAACAGGTATTGAATGCCAATATCACTGGGTATAAAAAAAGGTAAGCAAAAGTAATAAAAAGTAAATTGCAGAGGTGCACAGAGAAAGGACTTCTGACTAATGAAGTTAACAGCAGACACTTTGGGGCACCTGTTTTCAGGCAAGACTGTTTAAAACAGGTAATATAACAGTCAAGATCGGTATAATTCCTGTGCCTTTCCAATGAGGATTACCCTTTCCAAAACATAATGTAAACCAATTACATTTAGAGAAAATGCCTATTAAAGGGAATGTCAGGGATGCGGCAAAGCTCTATATGCTTAAAGCATACCAAATTCTAAACAGTCTCTTGGGAACTGATCAGGATTGAGTAACAAGGTTGAAATACCTTCCTGGAGATACTACTACTGCTAAAATACTCGATCCAGTACTGACCATGTGACCAGAATTCTAGGTATTTGGGCTTTTTTCAGTTACCCCACCTCTGGCTCTTGCCCTCAGCTCCTTCACATTGTACATAGCGCATCCCCCAGTCACCTGGAACAGTGATTTACTTTAATTATTTCAGGTATGTCAATTTACGCAGCGTTTTACATATACATTGTACATTCACATCAGTCCCTACCCTCAAGGAGCTTACAACCCAAGGTCCCCAACACACATTTATACATACTAGGGCCAATTTTAGGCAGGGTCCAAATAACCTACCAGCATGTCTTTTAGAGTGTGGTAAGAAACCCACGCAGGCACAGGGAGAACAATCAAACTCCAGGTAGATGGTGTCGTGATCTGAACCAGTGACACTTTTTGCTGCTAGGTGAAAGTGACAACCACTGCACCACTGTGCTGCCCAATCTCTGTCATGTCCCTGGCAGCCCATCCCCCCTATAGAACACACCCAGGGAGCAGTTAGATCGCCCCCCACCCCTTGATCGCCCCCTAGTGTTAACCCCTTCCCTGCCAGTGTAATTTTTACATTGATCAGTACATTTTTATAGCACTGATCAATGTAATAATGTCACTGGTCCCCAAAAAGTGTAATTTGGGGTCAGATTTGTCCGCCAAAAGGTCGCAGTCCCGCTAAAAATCGCAGTTTGCCATTACCAGTAAAAAGAAAAAAAAAAGAAAAAAAAAATCCCTAAATTTATCCCATAGTTTGTAGACGCGATAACTTTTGCGTAAACCAACCAATAATGTGCCCATTAGGATTTTTTTAACCAAAAATATGTAGAATATATAAATCAGCCTAAACTGATGAATAAATTTGTTTATATTTTGTTTGGAAAAGTATTATAACAAAAAAAAAAAAAAAGTTTTCTTCTTCAAAATTGTCGCTCTTTGTTTACAGCGCAAAAAAAATAAAAACCGCAGAGGTGATCAAATACCACCAAAAGAAAGCTCTATTTGTGGTAAAAAAAAGGTCAATTTTCTTTGGGTACAACATCACACGACCGCGCAATTGTTAGTTAAAGCGACAGTTTGACAATTGCTTTATTAAAAAAAACGAAAAAAAAACAAAACACCACAATGTCCCCCAGTATACAGTAGATCCATTGTCAATCACGACACCCCCTGCCATCGCAGAAGAAAAAAAAAAAAAAAAAAACAAAAAAACCACAAAACAAAAAAAGCTCTGCTCACACCGAAGGCTCCGGCCGAGTGACAATTCTTAAATGGCTAAAGGGCGGGGCGACCTGGAGGCACCACCCCTGCAGCATCACCAACCCAGCATGCAATGGTCGGTGTTGTCACAAGGGGCGATGTCACCAGTGGTCATTCGAATCGGATTCGCCTCAAAACACATCTAATTCGCATATATGGGAACGGAGCCTAAAAGTCCCTGCAGATCTCTACAAATCACATTTTATAGTAGTACTAAATTAGTGTACAGAAAATAGATAATAATCCATGAGAGTACAAAGGTTCTGCCCTTTATTATGATGGGTTTCCTATTAGAGTTGGGTTAGTGGTTGGGGACGAGCAAAAGTTCAACCTGAACATCGCCTGTTCTGCGAACACTTGAATTTGCTGGGCATTCAGCGGGTGCTCGCCCTGCCAAATGCCCTGCAATGCACAATCAGGGTGCAGTGAATCGCCGGCCGTGGTGCCCTTAACGACCGATGAGTCATCAGCTATCACCGGGCTTCCCCACTGACAGCCGAATAAAAAATAAATAAAAATAGCTGGCAATAAAAAAAGTAAGAAAAAAAAAAAGTCCCCCCCCCCCCCAGTCCATACTAGGCCCTTCGGAGGGAACAATTTTTTTTAATGAAAGGAATTGTCAAAAACAGTTTACTTTTTGGTGAATAAGTAGCCCATACTCATTTACATGGGGGGGCGCAGGGATTTGGGGGTCACCTTAACAGTGGCTTCCAGATCCGGATAAGCCCCCTGCCCACAGACTCCCACAATCATAGCCCAGGGTTATGAGAATGAGACCATTGTCCCCATCAATATGGGGATAAGGTGCTTTGAGGTTGAGAGCCCCCCCTGCCCCCAAAGCACCCAGTCCCCCATGTTGCGGGCATGTGGCCTGGTATGGTTGGGGGGGTGCTCCCTCGTCCTGGCCTGCCAGGCTGTGTGCTCAGATAAGGATCTGGTATGGATTTCTTTGGGGGGGGGGGGCACACTGTTTTTTTTCCAATTTTGGCATGGGGTTTCCCTTAAAATCCATACCAGAAATAAGGGGGGCACGCCATGCCATTTTTAATTTCACATTTTTCTATTTCCGGCAATGGAACCGTATTGTATTGCTGGCAATTTAAATGTAAATTTTATTCCTTTTTTTTTTTCTTAAGAAAAGTCTTTTGTTGCAGCATGTTCTATTCTACAGATGTGCCACTTTACAAGCAGACTAAGAGGACCCCCAGGTACTATATTTGAAGGAATTTTTTTATTGTTGCACTTTTACTACTTAAGGACCGATCCTATTTTTGAGACTTCTTGTTTACAAGTTAAAATCAGTATTTGCTAGAAAATTACTTAGAACCCCCAAACATTATACAATTTTTTTTAGCAAAGACTCTGGAGAATAAAATGGTGGCCGTTGCAATATTTTATGTCACACGGTATTTGCACAGCGGTCTTTCATTTGCAATTTTTTTTGAAAAAAAGAATTAAAAAATAAGAAAACTGTAAAGTTAAACCCATTTTTTTCAATAATGTGAAAGACTTTGGTACTTAATCTCCATAGGGGCGTTTAATAATGTCTACAGGTTACCAGTTTAGAGTTCGCTTCTGTGCGCTTCGCTGAGACCACTTTAAAAAACGTAAAGCGGACCACCCACTGTTTAAATAAACACTGGGGGTTATGGCAGCTATCTGCTGCCATAACCTTGGTATTTAAAGGCAAAGTAGCGACGTATATATCTATGGTGGTCCAAAAGTGGTTAAGCATCATTAAAATCACTACTCCTGTAAAAACAAAACTATCTTAAAACTTTTTTTTGCATTGATACATGTCCCCCAGGGCAGTACCCGGACCCCCATACCCTTTTTATGGCCAATTACTTGCATATAAGCCTTTAAAATGGGGATTTTTGATTTTTCCAAAGACTTTAATAGGGTTCGCCGTTCGGGTCAGAACTTTTCTCCGTTCAGGAATTATGGAGTGAACCGAACAGGGGGTTGTTCAGCCTATCTCCATTTCCTATAACACAATGATATTCTCCAATGGTGGGGAAAAAAATGCAGGCCACAGGGATAAGGAAGAGCAGGAAAGAAAAGACAAATAAATAAGTAGGAAAGGCAATGGTGGGAGTAAAGTTGTGAGTAAGAGCGAACAGCATAAGTAGGTATATAGTTGCTAACAACAAAACCTATTATGGTGGTAACAGACCTATGGTGGCATCCGGTTACATAAGTGTCCACCAAATTAATATGTAAAGGGTTCATCTTTTGTAACATGTTACACCCATGCTGCCTCTGTGAGCAGAGAGAGAAAGGAGAGCTGCTACAGACAGGCACAGCGTTGGATCTAGAGTGAACTCAGGTCAGTATACAGTGGTGTGAGGAAGCAATACAATTACTGGGGCATTTTTTACCTTAATGCAGAGAATGGATTAAGGTAAAAAAGCATTGAGCCTTTAGAATCACTTTAAGTGTCAGGCTCTGCACACTGTCTTCAATATGCACCCCAAAACATACATGAAGGAAAGGAAGTTGGGGGAAGTCAAAATTCCTGATATACATACTTGTTCGGGGTTAAACAATAATGGGATTATGCCAAACTAATGTTATTGCAACAAATATCAAAATTAACAAAGAAAAGTATCCCCATGAAGTGTCATTGTGATATAAAGCTAAAAAAGGGGAGATTTTACTGAAGACTTGAGTAATCCGCAGAAGACCCTGTTACAGATGGTGTTTTATGCTAAAAAAGCCTTGGCACTCGAGTGGAAACCCCACCCCAATTCTCCAATTCTGGGTTGAATAATTCAAAAAAGCAGTACCATTATATAAGCTGACATATTCCTCGCGGGTTTGTTCCAAAAAGTTTAAAATTTGGGCTGGATGGCTTACTTTTGTCTCTGGCGACATTGATGTCTGATTACTGATACCTTGAGTGTGGCACTGGTTACCCTTTTGTTTGTCATTAGTTTTCACTAAGACAAGCACACAAATTGTTTTATCATACATATCTTTATTAGCGTTGTATTGCCATTGTATGGATTGTTGTATGGTCAAAAAAAAAAAAAATACAAAAACAAAAAAAACAAAAAACCAAAACACAAGAAATATTTCACATTTAAGCAACTGGGAACAGAGACATGCAAACAGTCCCCTACCTGAAATTTCCCAAAGTACACTAAACACCTAGTGCTTCAGGGACAAAAGATTAGCATGTCTATATTCACCAAGAGGCATCAACAGAAATGTGAGCTTCTCCTTTCATAAAGAAAATGCCCATTTTACCTCTTCAAAGAAAAAAATAATATTTTAGAAATGGGAGCCGTTGGAATTGTTAAGCATGGCCAACCAATAATTTCACCTATATTTCTTGCAATGAAAGCGCAAAGTAATTGTAAATCCAGCAGCTTTCCAATATGAAATCTCTCATAAATTATGTGCCTTTCCCTACCTCTAATTGGGGGAAAATGAGAGCATGAAACAGAAAGGAAAATACTGTATGCTCTTGCATTATAATGCTAAAATGGCAGGCTAAGTCCTACAATGAAGGCTTGTCCTCAACAATGGCCTTAAAAAGCAACATAATGGGAGGATTATCTAGTGCAAAATAGTAGGTACCAGGACTTCCCACTATGTGCGTTCTTAACCCATTCAGTAGTAAAAAAAAAGGCTCTAACAGAATTGGTGAGACAATCCTGCACAAAGTGTGCCAGTGGTGAATGGGTAAAATTCTGTAAATGCAGAAACTTTCAGGAGGAAAAGAGGGAAAATATATATGAGTGATAAACACCCCACACCCAAAATCCTTTTATTCTAAATATTTGAGAAGTCCACGTAATGCTCAGCCAAGAAATTCAGGTCTCTAAATACAAATACACATGGTCACAATTACACGTGAGACTGGGCCCTCTGGGAGAGAAAACTGAAGCATTAACGCTGTACTGTCCAGACAAAGCTATGCAATACTAACCACTGTGGTGCCAGGCTAGATCAGCAACTAGAAATAAATCCTCTGTCCACATAAATCCAGTTTTGTTTTCTTCTTCTAAGCACAGAGTAGTACTAATAAGGCAGTTTCAGAGTTAAATTCTAAAATATGCACACTTTCTACTAAAATGATTGTAACATTTACCATCATGTTTTATTCAATAATTAGGATGATTTGTAGTGTTATATGAACAGTGATTAGGAAAATTATTAAATTAGCCTGTCAGCTATAATGAGCAGGTATTTCATGGTCTTGTAAAAAAAAAAATTCCCTATAACATTGCCACACTAATGGCCCGTACACACGATCCGAATATCGTACGACCGATCGTACGACCGTTCTCGTTAATAGTCGCAAGTAGAAATTGAATAGCCAAATAAAGTCACGAAAATTCTCATACGACAGACAAAAAAAAAAAAAAAAAATCGGAAGTGATGTCATGTGTTGTAATGTATTTGTATTGTATTTTCGGACGACAACTATACTGACTAAACGAAAATCGTACGAGGAAAATTTTCGGGTATGTCCGATCGAATAATATCGGATGAACGGTTGTGATCGGCTGTCGAAAGTAGTGTACACACAATCCGAATATCGTACGATCCTTCCTCGGATGACCGTTTTCGTACGATAGTTGGATCATGTGAACGGGCCATAAGGGAAGTCTTCTATTATGTAGTCGGAAAAAAAGAAAAAAAAACACAAGTCCATATAGTTCAACCCCCACCAGCAAAGCATGAATTTTCTTCAGCAAGGGGGAAAAAATTCCTTCCGGATCCCCCAAGAGGCAATTTGAGTTCAGTATAGTTTAGTGGAAAATTTCTCATATAATCCTATTCTGGGGGCAGGTCAATATTTTAGTTTTTTTATGCAAATAATCACCAGAACAAAATGAGTGGGTGAATCTCCCCAACTGGTACTTTGACAGCAAAGAAATCTACAGATTTTATTCATTCCCTATTCTTCCAAAATTAAAAGGTAAAATGGCTTTGGCTATAAAACTAACAAAAAAAAAAAGTGGGAAGGACCTTGCAATGAAACAGGTGCTTATTTTATTTCTGGCAGTTTTCAAAATTCCATTACTGCATTTATGGTGTCAGCTTCCGCTCATAAGGCAAGCAGAAACAAGGGACCCCTACTACAAAATATTAATTACATAATAAGCACAGAACCGACATTTAACTTGCATGAGTAAGTAGTAAGTGAACATTTGATTATGCTTCACACCTTTAAGACGGATAAAAATAGATTTCCAAATTAACTTAATCCAGCCAATTGCGTCTATACTTATATTTCTCAAAAATGACTGGATACTTGGATGTGGATGGCTAACTATAGAGTGGTGTAGGACCCATTAAATCAACTTTTACAAACTAAAGTGAATTTGCTGTAGTGTCTAGAACAGGGTTAGGCAAACTTTTGAGCAGAGTGTGCCGAAAATATTTTACGAAGATTTAGAGTGCCGGCTACATAAAACAAAAACTTCACACACTGAATCACAAAAAGGAAATTTTATAATAAAATTTCTGAAAACAACTTTAATAATAGTAATATATACTGCGAGGCAAGTCTGGTAAAGTTGAAATGAATATGCCAGTGGAGGACTTCTGCAGAATCTACAGTTGGAAGAAAAAAATTGAGAGGCGATATTAGTCATCCTATTGTAGTACTTTCAGATCAGCCCCATTTCCTGCCCCTTCACACCTCAGATCAGTCCCAATCCCTGCCCCTTCATGCCTCAGATCAGTCCTAATTCCTGTCCCTCCGCACCTTAGATCAGTCCTAATTCCTGTCCCTCCACACCTTAGATCAGTCCTAATTCCTGTCCCTCCACACTTTAGATCAGTCCTAATTCCTGTCCCTCCGCATCTAAGATCAGTCCTAATTCCTGCACCTTCACACGTCAGATCAGCCCCAATTCCTGCCCCTTTACACCTCAGATCAGCCCCAATTCCTGCCCCTTCACACCTCAGATCAGTCCCAATTCCTGTCCCTCCGCACCTAAGATCAGTCCTAATTCCTGTCCCTCCACACCTTAGATCAGTCCTAATTCCTGTCCCTCCGCATCTAAGATCAGTCCTAATTCCTGCACCTTCACACGTCAGATCAGCCCCAATTCCTGCCCCTTTACACCTCAGATCAGCCCCAATTCCTGCCCCTTCACACCTCAGATCAGTCCCAATTCCTGTCCCTCCGCACCTAAGATCAGTCCTAATTCCTGTCCCTCCACACCTTAGATCAGTCCTAATTCCTGTCCCTCCGCATCTAAGATCAGTCCTAATTCCTGCACCTTCACACGTCAGATCAGCCCCAATTCCTGCCCCTTTACACCTCAGATCAGCCCCAATTCCTGCCCCTTTACACCTCAGATCAGCCCCAATTCCTGCCCCTTTACACCTCAGATCAGCCCCAATTCCTGCACCTTCACACCTCAGATCAGCCCCAATTCCTGCACCAAATAAGTGCTGTTAATGACTGGCTTTGCGAGTATTGCAAAGCCAGATATACATTACTCAAAGTCAGTCATAAAGCATTCCTAATAATGCCAGAGCTAAAGGGGTACTCACAAAGCCAGTTATTAAGCGTTGCTCAGAAAGCCAGATACAATGTATTACTCACAGAGCCAGATTTAAAGGAGTACTGCTTTATATCTGGCTCTGTGAGAAATACTTTATATCTGGCTTTGTGAGAAATACTTTATATCTGGCTTTGTGAGAAATACTTTATATCTGGCTTTGCAGTACTTACAAACCAGTTATAAAGTATTTCTCACAAACCTAGTTATAATACCGTACAGACAAGGCCAGATATAAAGCATTTCTCAAAAAGCCAGTTATAATACTGTACTCACAAAGCCAGATATGAAGCATTTCTTACAAAGTCAGATAATAATACTGTACTCAAATCACATAGAATGTATTTCTCACAAAGCCAGATATAACGCATTACTCACAGAGCCAGATATAAAGGAGTATTAGTACTGGCTTTGTGAGAAATACAAAACCAGTTATAAAGTATTACTCACAAAGCCAAATATAATACCGTACTTACAAAGCCAGATTTAAAGGGGTACTCACAAAGCCAGTTATTAAGCATTGCTCAGAAAGCCAAATAAAATGCATTACTCACAGAGCCAGATATAATGCATTACTCACAGAGCCAGATATAATGCATTACTCACAGAGCCACATATAATGCATTACTCACAGAACCCGATATAAAGGAGTATTGCTTTATATCTGGCTTTGCTGTACTTACAAAGCCAGTTAAAGTATTGTTCACAAAGCCAACTATAAGGCAGTGTTCCCTTATAATTGGCTTTGTGAGAAATGCTTTATAGCTGGCTTTGTAAGTATTACTTTTAGTAGTACCTACAAAGCCTGTAATATTTTTAGAAAACCGGTTAAAAACTTAATCCGAAGTCAACATGGTCTGCCCTTAAGCTTGAGCCAGTTGTGTGGCTGCTTAGGGAGAGAAAGGACAGACAGCAGATGCACACTGATTAAAAAAAAAGCCTGGGCATGAGCTGGCTAAATACAAGACTGCTGCTACCAAGGGGAAGAAAAGAAATGCATGATTACCAAAGGTGCAGTCTGCCTTGAGGTGTCCTGCCCTTCCGATTCACTCACTGCACAGATAGTGAAGTCGATGTCAGTGGGAAGAGAGGTGGGTGGGAACCAGCCTGCACAGATACTGAATCACTCAGCCAATGCCACTGGAAAGAGGTGGGCGGGAACCAGCCGCACAGCTTCTCCTTCATGCAGCTGCAGCACCTGGCTAGCATTCATTTTCAGGAGGTGGGTTCCCCAAGATTGGCCTCATGTGTCGCCTGAAGGGCGGCCACGTGCCAAGTCTGGCATGCGTGCCGGGGGTTGCCAACCCCTGGTCTAGAAGGTAAAGTGATTTCAAAGGCAAATTAAAAAAAAAAAAAATGTCATACCTACCTGCTCTGTGCAATGGCTTTGCAAAGAGGAGCCCCGATCCTCCTCTTCTCGGGCCCCCCATACGGGATTCTGGCCCTTCTCTCCTACCGATTGCCCCCACAGCAAGCAGCTTGTATCTGTGTGTCCATCCACACAGTGTGGCTCGACTCCTCCCTGCTCTCTCCTGAATGGCTCACTGGCTGTGATTGACAGTAGGAGGAGCCAATGGCTCCTGCTGCTGTCTTAGCCAATGAGGAGAAAGAGACCAGTGAGAGCTACTGCTTTCGTGCATATTGCTGGATTGAGATGGGGCTCAGGTAAATATAAGGGGGACTGCTGCACACAGAAGGTTTTTTTTATCTTCATGCATAAAAAACCTTGAGCCTTACAGCCACTTTAACCCTTTCATGACTAAGCCTATTTTTGAAATTCGGTGTTTACAAGTTAAAATCCATATTTTTTGCTAGAAAATTACTTAGAACCCCCAAACATTATATATATTTTTTTAGCAGAGAATCTAGAGAATAAAATGGAGATTGATGCAATATTTTATATCACACGGTATTTGTGCAGCGGTGTTTTAAATGCAAATTTTTGGAAAAGGGACACTTTCATGAATTTTAAAAAATCCAAACAGTAAAGTTACCCCAATTTTTTTGTATAATGTGAAAGATGATGTTACGCCGAGTAAATAGATACCAAACATGTCACGCTTTATAATTGCATGCACTCGTGGAATGGCGACAAACTATGGTAGCTATGAATTTCCATAGGCGACGCTTTAATTTTTTTTTACAGTTGCCAGGTTAGAGTTACAGAGGAGGTCTAGGGCTAGAGTTATTGCTCTCGCTCTGACGATCGCGGCGATACCTCACATGTGTGATTTGAACACAGTTTACATATGCGGGCGCGACTTCCGTATGCGTTTTCTTCGCTGCGCAAGCTAGCGGGAACAGGGGCGCTTTAAAAACATTTTTTTTTTTAAATTTATTTTTATACTTATAAATTGTGTTTAAAAAAACATTTTTTTTTTTTTTACTTTTATTGCTGTCACAAGGAATGTAAACTTCCTTGTGACAGTAATAGGTGGTGACAGGTACTCTTTATGGAGGGATCGGGGGTCTAAAAGACCCCCGATCCCTCCTCTGCACTTCAAAGTATTCAGATCGCCGAAAACGGCGATTCTGAATACTGCGTATTTTTAAAAATTCGGCGCCATTGGCAGCCGAGTAAACGGGAAGTGACGTTATGACGACGCTTCCGCGTTTACAATTAGAAGGCTGGAACAAAGCCATTGATGGCTTTGTTCCAGCCCGCCCCCAGCCGCCGGAAGCAGCCGATTGGACACCGGGCCTCCCGATCCCACGGGAGGCCCGGTAAGAGCGGTGGGAGGCGTCCCCCTCCCGCTCCTCCAGTATATCAGCCGAGCAGCTTTTAGCCGCATCGGTTGTTATATACGGATAGCCGATCGCCGGCTCGAAACAACGGTACCGGGATGATGCCTGCAGCTGCGGGCATCATCCCGGTATAACTCCCGAAAGTCGAGTATGCACATCTGCGTACGGTCGGCGGGAAGGGGTTAAAGCCGAACTTCAGTCATAAATAAAACACACGTGAGGTATCGCCACAAACGTTAGAGCGAGAGCAATAGTTCTAGCAGAAGACATCCCCTGTAACTCTAAACTGGTAACCTGTAAAAAAAAAAATTAAAGTGTAGCCTATGGAGATTTTTAAAGTATCGAAGTTTAACGCCATTCCACGAGTGTGCACAATTTTAAAATGTGATAGGTTAGGTCTCTATTTACAATTCAAAAATTGCTGTGCAAATACTGTGTGACATAAAACATTGCAATAACTGCCATTTTATTCTCTAGGGTCTCTGCTAAAAAGAAAAAGAATCAAATATTTTGGGGGTTCCAAGTAATTTTCTAGCAAAAAAAAAAAACAAAAAACAGATTTTTACATATGACAGAAATATCAGAATTGGCCCAGATGGCAAGTGGTTAAGGGGGGGTTAATTCTTTTCGATTCCCACTGTATTAACAGATCCTTAAAATGTGCTTTTTGTAAATTGCTAGCACTCTAAACACCTGCATTTGACTTACTATTAGCTCGCTATGCAATGCTGAGAAGATCTCAGACTGAAGAGAGAGCAAGATGAGCTCATCGATCTGCCGCTTTCACTGTTTACTCACAAGCCAAGAGTGGGGAAGAGAACTGTGAATGTTACTGAACCTGCAGCAGACAAAAAATAATCAGGTCTCTTCCCCTGTCAAGCAGGGCTGTGTAAGTTTTAGGATTGGCTGGAAAGAACATATACTTTGGCAGGTAAAACTGTTCTTGTATATGCATTTTATTGTTGTGATTAGCCATCGGTCTGAAGTTTTAAACAAACTCTAGATCTCACATGGAACAGGTTTTGATATGCCATTTCTGCATCTTTGCATTCTAATGCATCTTATTCAGTTTACACAAGAAAAGTGAGGTATTTATTATGATCTCGTTGCACTACAAGGCAGTGTGAAACAAGAGCAATTACAAAGTGCTACTAAATTGATATATAAATTCTAGAGATGCACCGAAATTTTGGCAGCTGAAAAATATTGTTCAAAAATAGTGTTTTCGGCATTTTGCTGATAGAAAAAAAAAAAAAAAGGTGCCGATAATAGCACTGAAAACGCACAAGATTTTCCCGAGATGTTACTGTGTTTATGGTGCATTTTTCATGTGATTCAAAAACCATATCAAAAAACGCAACTGGTGCGTTATTGATGCATTGTTGCTGTGTTTTTAATGCAGTTTTTTTTTCTTTTACTTACCAATAATGTAGAAAGATTAACACCACAACAGAAGTGCAATGGACCAGTGTTAAGACATACATAGAACTTAGAGGGATTCATTTTTCTTGAGCTTTTTCTTGCGCTAGAATGTGTCGATAATGGGCAAAAACCTATTCACTAATTTCAACTCTTATTAAGAAAAAATGTATATATATATATATATATATATATATATATATATATATATATATATATATATAAATTTTCCGTTTCGGCCAGGTGCATCCTGAATTTTCAGTACGAAATTCCATTTGGTGCACCTCTAATAAATTCTACTCTTGCTGCACAAAAATAGCATTGTGACAATATAAGGCCCCATTGACACCTAGTGTGTTTATTTCACACAACATTGATTTCAATGGGCTGGCCTACGCTCGGCAAAGTAGCTCAGAGTTCATTTGCTTCCCGTGTTTGGGGTGCCATTAACAATGAATGGAATGAGAAGATTCCTGGAATGGGCAGATGTAAACTGAACCCCAAGACATGCAAAAGACCACTAAATGTGATGTAAAATTTCAATGTAAGAACCAAGATGACATTCTTTTACAGCATTTTTATTTTCTCCCACACATAATACTGCAGAATGACTTGGTTATAAGCAAACCACACAATGATCATAGATGTTTATGAGCTTGCCTTCTGTATTGATTGCATAGCATAAATACCTTTTTGCCAGTTTATTAAAAAAAAAAATTAGGGCAGAAATGCTACTTTTATTTAAAGGGGAAAAAATAGCAAATAAAGAAAAAATAATATGGCGTACATAATTGTGACAAGTCATATTGTAATTGAATGTTATTAAAAACAACCTTTCCTTTTCAATCTGCAGCCACTGTAATTTTCAGAAAACGCAATGCAATATGGCTACCTGGAGATGTTCTGTACAGAAGGCCCCCCAGAAACAATTTCCTGCTTGTGTGATTGGCTCACTGATTTTCCCAGAAGTCTGCACTAAGATGTAAGTCAGATTTCTGGCATCCCCTGCAACAAAAATGTAATTTTTGGTGCAATACTCCCAATAGGAAATCATATCTAAAGGGACACAGGCTCAGCAGCTTTCCTCATTAGTGCTCTGCCGGAGCTGCAGCTAATTGATAATTCTGAAACCACTCCC
The DNA here is from genome assembly GCF_042186555.1 of Aquarana catesbeiana. Classification (NCBI taxonomy): domain Eukaryota; kingdom Metazoa; phylum Chordata; class Amphibia; order Anura; family Ranidae; genus Aquarana; species Aquarana catesbeiana. The sequence goes on along the minus strand of NC_133336.1, from coordinate 102,346,568 downwards.
ATTAGATTCATTTTCCCACATGGACGCAGGCAAACACACAGGGATTTCTTCAGAATAACAAAAGGTAGGAATCTGCAACAAAGTTTGTTAAAATCCTTGCAGTGTACATAGAAGGGAAGTTTTTTTTTTTTTTTACTCTCAACAAAAGTGGCGTTACTCTTTAAAGTGTTTAAATGTCATATTTCAAAAAGGGGGAGCAAGACCTTACAAGGCAGCCAATGAAGTTGAAATTGCAGCACAGCATCCAGTGTTTTGTATGTATAAACCGATTTTGTTTTGAAGAATAAAACTTCATGGAGACAAAGAAATTAGAAATTTAGATTTCAATAAGGGCGGGAGGGTAGCATATTTCATGACAAACTGATGTTATCTATGATGTCCACAGTAACAGTAATGGGACAAAACCTTCACAACAAAGCATATATTGACATACATTCTCCTGCTTAGTGTTCCGGATGTGAGAAAACCATTCAAAAAAATTGTTAACTTTTATGATCAATACCCAAGATTCACAACACTTAGGTAATATGCCTCCTTATATTCTAGTATCTATACACAGGGAGATTCTGTACTCTGGCTCATGATCTGCAGGCTCCAAGCTGTGGTTACATTTGATCCTCCCATACAAGCACTCTCCTGGGACGGTCTCTAGTCAAGCTCCAGTGACACATCTTTCTCCACTGACACAGGACCCTTGTCCCTCTCTTCTAAACGCTTGCAAAACACATGCAAGCAATTAGGGAGATCCAAGGGGGAGAAGACGCCAGTGAGGCCGTTATGCTAACCCTGTCTTGAGCTTTGATATGTTAATCACGGTGCTGACAGATGCATAGTGATGGATCACAACTCATCATCTCTCAAAAAACATCCTAGTGTGCGAGCACAATGTGTACCATTTCCCCACATGTTCTGCTTTTACCATACCATATAACACAAAGAATTTATAAACGAAGGTAATGGACAATACATCAAGAAGTGAATAGAAGTGCATTCTTGAACTCTAAACTGTACAAATCACTTTAAGGAGGAAAAATCGTTTGACAACTAGCAAATATATCACAGCATTACAATTTATGCTATAAAAAGGTATTTCATCAAGGATTCAGGTTATGGCGATCTTTCTAGAATACTACCTCAAAGCCGAATGGCTGTTTCCAGACTGAGGTTGTCATATTCATAAAAGGGTAGTGGACTGGGCAAACATAATTAAAATTCTCAGGCATTTAAGTTGGTTCCCAGGTCACTAACATAAATAGTCCCATCATGTAAACCCTTGGAACAGTGTGAGGGACACCTTCAGCACCAGTTTAGTAGGGGAAGGTCTAATCATTCAAAAAATAAACAAGTTTTTCCAACATGTACAACCATGCTACCTGTGTCTGCAGGTGCTTATTTGAATCCATGCAGAACGGTAGTAGATCCGCACCCAGGTCTTTGTCCATATTAAAAGCTCATTCTCTATTACAAAAGCATGACAGTATAAACCAGTCAAGCTCCCTTTTCACAAACTGATGTCACAGACCATGTGTAGTTCTTCAAACCGCACTGAAAACATTTTATCTATCCTTCATCAATCACAAACAAGGATGTTTCTACACTGACAAATGGGAAAATGATAAACAAGGGGAACCCGATAGAGAACTTCCATCCATGTGAGAGCTTACACAGCTATCCCTAATCACTTAAGCAAAAAAGATGGGTTTGAAAAACATCAGATTTTTTGGATTTCCCATGTGGGCAGTCAGTTATGAACAAGTCACTGTTTTATCAATAGAACTTCACGAGAAACAATGTTCTTCTGTATTAGAGTTGGTTCTTTTTTTTTGCTCAACTTGTCCTCCTGATTTATTTTTAACTTGACTTGGAATTGCAACAGTTTTTCAAAAAATTAGAGCTAAAAATCATTCAATCGAAAACAATGAAGTGGTCCCCCTTAAGTAATAGTGCTTGAGCCTACAGGGAACAGGTTTATCTGTGCCTAGTTCCTTAAAACTCCCCCTTATCTGATTACAGACAGATTTGTTGCGGAAGTAATAAAGGAAGTTGGAGTCCAAGGACTGGGCAGAAATATAAATACAAAATATCAGACCCTTGTTAGTTGTAGGCATAAAAAAATATTATTAAGCCAACGGATAAGGGAGGGGCAATGGATTGAAAGTTTTACATCCATCAGATTTGTATGATGGTTTTTGATGCCTCTACTCATCGTAACTTAAGGAAGGATCCTTTCTGACATTCAAAGAGAATTATTGGGATTAGTTCAGAAAGCCCTGATGGAAGATATAATAGATGAAAGGTTAGCTAAAGTTTTACAAGTACACTTTCCACCTACTCCTGTACCATATACATTTCTTAAACTTCATATAATCTAGTGTGCTCTCTTGGACGCCTGATCATGCTGGGAGTGGACTCAGTGTTCTACTACTTGGCTCGCTATCCAGACTTTTTTCTTACATCATTTATAGCCATGCAGAGGTCATATATTAGGGACACTAAAATGTTTCTTAAACAAGTCAAATCTTTGAAAATCACCACTGATACTTGTCTTATGGTAACCCGGGGAGCAAGCAGCCTTTATATCTTTTCATGGAGACAAGCAAGGAGGCATTTGTTTATACGAGTCTATTGTTTCAAAGATATGCCCTTTATTGTGGATATATTAATGCTTTGGACAGGGCCACATTTGGTGAGTTTCTTCATGACAAATATCCTGTTAGATTGACAGTACATTCAAGTCAAGAACAGATTCCATTTTTGAACATGATCAGACAGACAGGGGGAGAAATGTGAGTGATAGCTTTATTAAGTTGAAAGATTTGATTGTTGACTTTTAATAGTTTCCACCCAGAATCCCTCAAAAGGCCCTCTAAGTCAAAATAATTAAAGGTTGCAAGGAAGGAACAGGGGAGCAATTCCCACTTGTGACAGGGTTAAATTCTCTGTCTCAAAAACAGTGAGAATTGTACAGAATAGGTGGCAGATCTTACGGGACAACCCCCCCCCCCTCCCCCCAGATCTCTGAATTCTGTTTGCACATATTAATCTCCTACAAACAAGTCCTCTCTATAAAGGGCAGATTAGTTAAAACAGTTATTGATAACTGTTATATACGAGAAGAGAAAGGGTACATTTCCCTGTCTATTTTACATACAATTCAGACTAAGTGGTTTATTGCATCTGTTATCCGTGTCGATTACTGTATATAGGGAAGACAACCCAGAGTAAGGATGCGATTTCTGCCTATAAATCTGTCATATGCAATAAGTAAATAGAGAAGGCAGTTGTATCTAATTGTGTTCAGGAAAGGCATGCAGTGTCAGTTCCATGAGATTGATTCAATTGCGCGGTTGAGATGTGTGGGCGTTTTTGACTTAAAAAAATTTCTTCAACCCCATAGGCTCAATCGGGAGTATGAATTGTGTATATTGTACATCTACTTGGTTTTGAAATGTATTTATTTTTTGTTAATAAGGGAATGTCTGCAGTGACCTTGAAAGAACTTTTTTGTCTTGAACTGAAATTGAGGTAATGTTTGTAAAAATATTGGGTATTTTTTGGAAAATTATTATTTTTTTTTGCAATAAAAACTTATCTGTGTGCGCATAACCCTTTGAGAATGAGAAATGTCATTTTTATGAAGTATCTACAAAAGATGTAAGTTTTTCTTCTGAGTTTGTTTTCTTTTTGGTTTAACAAGTTCATAAGGCTCACCATTTTCAGAAAAAAATAACGTGTAGCGTTGTTCAAGACCACCCTTGTTTGATCTTCCAAAATAAGTAGGGTTGGGCCTTGCTAATACTTGGATGGGAGACTGCCTTGGGGGAAGGGGGAGGGGAACGGGGTATGTAGGGAATTTTTTTACTTGTTTTTCAATCCATCACTTGTAAAAAGTAAAACTAAACCCTTCTATCCTTTACAGCCAAGGAAGCCACCATCTTTGCCTCTGATCTGCAGTTGCCGTGGTGCTGCATGTGATCAGCTATGACACCAGCCATTTCATGACAGTTCAGTGAGAGCAGACATCAGCACACTAGTTAAAGTTACTAATTTACAATCTATTATCAAGTTACCATAGGGGTGTACTCACTTTTGTTGCCAGCAGTTTAGACATTATTGGCTGTGTGTGTGGAGCTATTTTGAAGGGACAGCAAATTTACACTGTTATACAAGCTGTACACTCACTACTATTAAAAGATATGATAAAATATTTACAAAAATGTGAGGGGTGTACTCACTTTTGTGAGATACTGTATATACACACACACAAAAATGTTTTGAATTTAATTTCTATTTTAAACTGAATGGGTTGTTTTACTAGGTGATCGTTTACAATCACTTTAAGCAAAGGACAGAAAGTAGTACTGAGAGGTAAATAACCACTGAAAGGAAAAATTTAGTAATCCATGGCAAACAATATTCAGCTCCGCAGAAGAACCGGATTTTTGACCTACCTTTAAAATCTGTATTTTGGAGTACAATACAAGACACAGGATCTTTAATCATGAGTTATATGCAGCTACCTTCAGGTGATTGAACATTGGTAGAGCAAAAAGTTGCAGGGACACCCACAATATATTCCCTCCCACTTCCAGCTAGCCTCGGTATTGTAGCAAGCAATAGGAAGATAATAAAGAACAGAGGGGAGGGACCTATGTCCTGTACTCCAAGAAATTTTACAGGTAAATAAAAACTATTTTGTTAGTCATACATTAAAAGGACACAGGATCAAAGCAGCAAATAAAACGACAGAAGGCCCTCGTAACAAATGGGTAAAGAAGGGCTTGATAGACTCAGCAGCTTATAACACCTTATGTCCGAAATTGGCATTAGAGGAGGCCTAAACATCCACCTGGTAAAACCTATACATGTGAACATAAACCCAGGTGGCAGAAACAGATGCCCGATGCTGAAAAGCCAATTAAGCATCTACAGATCTAGTAGAGTACGCCTTAACAGAGAATGAGGAAATCCTAGCCTTTAGAATATAGGCATGAATGAAGACTTGTCCAATCCACCTAGCAATGGTGAAGTGAGAAGCAGGAAGCTACCTGCAAAGCACAAAGAGAACACGATTGTCTAATACAGGCCATAGGCAAGAAACTCACAGCGTGTATCACTTAGTCAGTGGAGAGAATATTTCTTGGGATTTTTCAGAGCAGGACATAAGGAAGGAAGGACAATGTCCTGGTTGAGGTGGAAAGAGAAAGCCACCTTGGCTTTCCCCAGTGGAGCACTGAGAAAGGCCCATTAGGAAAAGGACCCTTTATGCATCAGTGAACAAAAAAGGCCACCTTGCAAGTAAGGTCAGATAAAGGATTATTTTTAATAGGTTTACAGGGTAGCCTTGAGAGGGCCAAAAAACAAAAACAGGTTAGGGTTCCATAGAGTTACAAGAGAGATGTGTACAACACCCTGGAAAAATACCATAACTAAGGAATGAAATAAAATGCCAAGGCTTGCCCTTTGATGGCACTCAAGTCTATAGATGATAATTTAGACCAGATGGGAGGAAGGAAAGAATTTGTTCTACAGAGTACTTCCTAGGATGAGATTTCTTGGACTTGTACCATGCAAAATAGGCTTTTCAAACAAGATGGTAGACTTTGTGAGAAGTTGACTTCCTAGTCTTCAAAACTGTGGTAAGCAGTACTCAAAGCCAAATGCTGATATAGACCTTATTGGAGAAAAGATAGGATTCATCAGAATTTTTCAGATCCCTACCACGCAAAATAAGCCTTTCAGGTGTGAGAAGTCAACTTCTTGACCTTTAAAAGTGTAGGGATGACTGAATCCGACAGGCCCCTATCCTTTAGCACCTGGGCTTCAACAGCCAAGTCATTAAAGCCAGCAACTGAGAAGTAGGACGATGGACCAGTTCTTGGGACACAAAGTCACACAATGCGAAAGGGCCCACAGAAAGTCTACCAGTGCAAGTCCAAGTACCATGTCCTGCTGAACAATTAGGTGCAATGAGAATCAGAATGCACACCTTCTCAATCATCCAGAGCAAATGAGAGTGAAGCTGTAGGGTTACAAGGGTGTAAGATCAGGTCAAACTGATCCCAGGGAGTCAGAGTGTCTACTGTCCTGGACCTTGTAACAAACTTATCCAATTAGTTATAACAATGCCAGAAGATCCGGGTACGGCTACCCCCCCCCCCCACGGTCCGCCTGCCAATTTTCCACTCCCGAGATGTGGATAGTGGAGAAGGATTGAACATGCAGGTCTGCTCAGGAGAGTATTAAGTTCGATTTCTTTTCAGCAGCATGCCTTCTTGTGCTTCCTGGCCTTGTAGGTCAGATGCATACAATGGGGTCCAAGGACCAAATCCATTTGTCTCATGCTGCCCAAATGCTGAGTTGCAATATTCTGGATTGAAACCCCGGGGCAAACAGCAATGTCTCAAAAAAAAGGTGGCTACCATCAGGCCCCGGGAACTCATGCAGGCATGAATCGAGGATTGACAATCAAACTGAATGGGCATCAGAAAGGAGGGACAGAAGCTTGTCCTGGGGCAAGAAGATTTTAGACTTGGCAATATCCAAACTAAAGCCCCAGTATTCTAAGTGGTAAGTCAGTTCCAGCAATGACATCCAAAGGTTGAGGATCCAACTGAATATCTGCAGAATCTGCACTGTCCACTGGACATTGGCTGACAGAAATAGGGCGGACCAATCATTTAGCAGGAATTTGTCTAGGTAACCCACAACTTGTATTCCCTGAGAATGAACTAGGGCCAAAGCACATTTGGACAGGCCAAAGAAGGGACGAGAAATTGGTAATGCCAACTAGCCACTGCAAAACGCCGAACGCATTGATGAGGAGGAAATCCGTAAATGTGTAAGTGAGCATTTTGGATAACCATTAGAACAAGAAAATCCCCCAGAATGAGGGACGCAATGACTGACCTGACCATGTGAAACTTTTGAACCCGCAGAACAAGGAGTGTCATTAAAAAAAAATCCAAAATGGGCCAAAAAAGGTGGAGGGGACAGAGTCTGAAACTTTAGTTCGTAGTCCCAAAAAATCGGAACCAAAACATCTGAGATTTCCTGGGACCAGCAGGCCAATAGCTGTCCCTCCACTCTAACAAGTCAGGACTCCCCATCATTAAGAAGAGGGCTTAATGCCAGACTTAGCTAGCTTGTGGGAACAAGACTTTCAAAGAATGTTTGTTCTAGATGTAGACTTGAAACTGGAGCTTTGAGAAGGATGAAAGGAACTTTTCCTAGTCTCAGGTGTAGAAGGTCTACCTGTGGAAGAGTAAGCTTTTTTTTCCTGGGAAAAGAGACGGTACTCTAACTCCTGTGATAGTTATCTAAACAGGGACCAAAGAGTTCTCCTTCATGGGGCAAACGCGCAAGGAGTTTGTTGACCTGCATTTGAGCCAAAGAATCCTTTGCATTTGGACGGAACATAAGCTTGTCCTGGAGATTTGGCAAAGTGCATCCGCCAAGCCATTCAAGCAGTACTGTAAGGCCACAGGTAAAGGTCTAGTTCAGCGATTCTCAAACTCTGTGCCGTGTGAGATTTGCAGGTATGCCCTGGGAGTTTTGAAAAATATTTTAAAAATTGCTAGCATTTTGAAATCTTGAACGTAACGAAAAATTAAATGGTAAATCAATGTCGCAAAAGTAAAAAAACGTAACATATGTAAAAACAATCTGTCAGTCTGTCATTCATTGGTTCCTTTCGTAAAGCGAGACTTGGGAGAACTAGATCGCTCTAATTATAACAGAGACCATTCCATTACAACTTTGATGCTTATAAGGTTTTTTCATTGTTTAGCGATGGAGAAATATTTAATCATGTCTGGAACTCTGAAAGAGAAACCTGAATCAAAAGCAAGTGAAAGTACAAAGAAGATTACAAATCGCTTCAATCTGATTTGCTCTTGAAAGCAGGCACATCCTTCACATTACATTGAAAATTAAATATATATGACCCCTGGCAGAGGCCATACGCTCTCACCCAGATATATCAGGAGTAGAAGTAGCAGGCACCGCGCACAAATTGTCACTGTTTGCGGATGACATTTTATTAACCATTACTAAACCCAGAATCTCCCTCCCCAATTTATTCTCTCTTTTAGACTCCTTTGCCTCATTCTCAGGCCTTTCAGTTAACCCGGCAAAATCTAAAGCAACGTCTATCAACCTTCGGGCCCTGGAACTAGAAACCCTACAATCGGCATTCTCATTCCAGTGGTTAACCTCACTACCCTATTTGGGTATTAAACTTACTCTGAGGTACTCGGGATTATACCAAGCTAATTTTCCTCCGCTTTTCCGAAAGCTGGAGGCTATGCTTGCCTCTTGGTCCACACTCCCGATTTCTTGGTTCGGCAGAATAGCGACAGTATGCATGACGTACCTCCCTAAACTGCTCTATTATTTTAGAGTTCTACCAGTCCATGTGCCCCCCTATATCATTCGAATACATCAACGTAAAATTATGCAGTTTATATGGGGCCCCAAGAAACCCAGGATCAAGAGACAGGTACTTTACGCGCGCAAAATCAATGGTGGCCTTTCAGTTCCTAATCTGCAAGCATATTATACGGCTGCGGGTATCGCCCCAGTATCTCACCTCCATGAGAAACAACAAATGCCACTATGGGCCACCATGGATTTAGTTGACGCACACCCAACACCTCTAGCTTCTCTTTCTTGGCTTCCTAAAGCACATCGCCCCTCTACCATAGGTCCCTGTCTGGCTCACTCCCTTAAACTGTGGGATGAGGTTAAGTACTCAGCAGGCCTAATTTCTCCTCATCTCCCATTACTTCGTCTCCTCCACTGCCCTTTATTTCAACCAGGTTGTGATAATCCATTGCAGTTTAAATGGTGGTCTGATAACGGCTTTACAGATATCCATTCGTTATTCACCCCAACCAAGATCATCCCTTTCGCGGCTTTACGTTCCTCACACGATATCCCCCTTAAGGAACATTAGTTACCTGCAAATTAAGGAATTTTACCTTGACCCCATTTGAAAGCCTTTGTAGATCGTGCCCCCAATCCTCCGGTCTGATTTCCCTCATATATACTGCTATAATTAATTCCAAGACACCACCATTGAGACCCTATCATCTTCAATGGGAGGCTGAACTCGGAAAACAATTAGACCCGGAAGATTGGCAAGGTATGACTATTATGCTATCCAAATGCTCTAAGAATGTTCTCTTTTTGGAGAACGCTTACAAAGTCTTCTATAGATGGTACTATACCCCGGCCAGATTAGCAAGCTTTATCCCATCTTATTCCCCCCTCTGTTTTCGTGGGTGCTCACAGGAGGGCACAAATGGCACATATCTGGTGGACTTGCCCCAGGGTTTGCAGATTATGGGTCAGAGTATACGCACTACTACGCAATCTTTTTAATACCACTATAAAACGGGACCCTTTTGAAGCCCTTTTATGGAAAACGATTGCAGAACTTCTTCGTCCTGAACGCCAATTAACAGCCCATATTTTTACCGCAACTAAATTGACCATAGCAAGGGCCTGGAAAACTCCGAACCTCAGTTTTGAGGCAGTTAAAAATTGTGTGAATGATATCATGGTAAACAAGAAGCTTACAGCCATAATATTGGACACGCATGATAAATTCCTCAGGATATGGCAACCCTGGGTGACCCATAATCGTCCATCAAGATTTGACCCAACGCTTCTTTCCCTATAATGAGCCTCCGCCCCCCCCCCCCCACCCCCACGGTCCTCCCCCCCTTTTCCCATCCCCCTCTACTCCCACTTTCAATTTCTCTTTCTTTCTTCTTATTTAGGCCCTTGGGCTTAAGTCTACAAAGACTGGATATTTACGGTAGTGGAAAAAAAAAAAAGAGAAGGAAAAAAGTTACTCCATACAAAGATATGTTATCTTTTTTGAGGTTAATCAATTTAATCTGATTTTATTTCTGTTTCTTTTTTTTTTTTTTTTTCTTTTTGTTATTATTCATGCAATGTTACGCATTACAATAACATCTCGCTAGGCATACTTTAAATGTTCAAGAGTGTTTGGAAACATAATATTCTGTGTTTGCAGTTTACCGCTAGGCTAGTAAACACGAGATGAAGACTCTTCTTAGTATGTCGTCTGGCCTCGGCCTTGAGCTGCCTGAGACCTGGCTTAAATCTTTGAATGTCAGTTCTACCTGCCTGATACCGGCAATCTTATACCTGTTAATTCTAGATGTATCCATCACTGTTTTGTACTATTCTGTTGATGTATATTTTCAATAAAACTCTTTGTACAAGAAAATTAAATATATATGTAAAAATAAATAAGTTCTTCACCACAAAAATTGTTAAATCTTCTCAGGTGTGCTGTGAAAATTTTTAGATTTTTGGTGAGCCGCAAGACAAAAAACATTTGAGAAACACTGCTTTAGTTGATGGTGAATGGAGGGACCCGTTGAGAGAAAAACATAAAAAAGGGGTTTTAAAACTCATCTGCTGGGTCCTTAAACACAGGATTATCCTTTTACAAGCACTGTTGGCATCCTGTCAAGGCAAGAGATGGCAGGGGCCACCACAGGGACAATGCATTTTTGCAGAAAGCTATCCTCATCGGGATATTGCTGTGCTAAATGTTTAGGAAGTGCAAACAGCTTATTGATGATGGGCTCTAAGAGTGAGTATACTGAGAAGGTCTTTGCAGGACCCTATGCTGAATATCTTGGCTAAGCAAACTCTGATGTACAGCATCAAGGGTAGCAATGGTCCCTTCTGTGCCCGAGACATTTTGGGGATGTGGTGCAGATTGGGGGGGGGGGGGGGGAATATGATACATGTAATTTGGTCCTGCCCAGCACTTTTGGGTCCGGGGTACAAAGGACAACGCAAAAATGTACTGATAGGACACTCCCATTCACACCTTTTATTTACTGCATCACAATGAGATACCATCATCCACCCATAAGAAATTGGTGGTGAGACAACTGGTCAATACTGCCCAACCAGCCCTGTGGAAAATGTTGAACCTACTCTATTGCAATGGCTTCTCAGAGCTGAAGACATTAGGGAAATGGAGGGTCATCACAGCTGTGTGATTTTGCACTTTTGGTTGATTAACTTTTATACATTTATTTTTGGACATTCACATATAGTTCTTCAAAAGACTTTATAACTTGTATTTTTAAATTTTTGAAGGAGAAACTGAATAATTTGGTAATTCATATATTTATTGATGCATGATATTTTTTCACAAGAGATTAACTTTTATTTTTGACGATTTTTGCACATTCACTTATTTATAGGTACAGGCAGTCCCTGAGTTACAAATATCCGAGTTGCGAACGACTTCTACTTACAAACGAAGGTGGCGTGATGTCACTGCCTACTGTTGGTCCCAGATACCGTCGAGCAGCCATCTTGCAGCGCTGGTCACATGCCACACTGCAATACTGCATGGCCCCAAGTAACATGACTAAATGCGCAGAAACGACTGGAACATCCTACATCATTGCACAGACTGGAGTTACGCTTAAAAATGTACTGTTCTGACTTACAGGTCTAATAAGAGCGGTTGCCCAATTGCTGATTGTATTTAGATGCTACGTGGATTGTTTAACAACTGCTGCTCTAGTTTGGTTGCATGTGTGGCGTGAGACTTTGATTCTTCTACTGGATCGAATACTTCTGTGCATATGAATTTCAGAAAATCTTAGCAGGATGAATCTTATAAAACTTTTGGCCTTCTCTACACCGCTAGATTACTTTGGCACATTTAAATTGATATGCTTTTTTTTTCAGTGGCAAGATCGGAGGTGGTTGCGCAACTCTGGCGTTCCCCCCAACCGTGTGTTTATTGTTCATTATATTAGTCACAGAGTAATTTTGTTGGGCACTAAGCCCCCTAAACTCCCCCTTCCCCAGAGCCATGTGCAGAGCATGAGCTGGTGGGGCCATCTGTGCTTGTGATTCGCCATGTAAGGTGCAGAGGATTACTCATGAACTTCATAGTTGTGGTGAGGGCGAGGCCTTCTGTGCTGGGTAGGCATTTAAAGATCACTGTGCCATATTGTAGTAGTTGGGAGCTGCTGGTTCCAACCGAGAGAAATGCTTCTAAAAGAAAGTAAAGGGTGCACAACGAAGTAACAAAGTGAGAATGTGCAGTAGTGCCTGATGTAACAGACTTGCGTCAGTCTGTAGCTAAAAGTGGCACCAAAATTTAAATGGCTGGCTGTTCTTCCACTTTATGGCCATGACACAATGTTTAGTGTCACAGCCTACATGCTCCTCTATAGCTTAGGAACAGGAGCACTAGCACTCTGGGACAGAGTTTAAAAGAAAAAATCAAATCAAGTCCCTCCTTTCCCAGTGCCATGGGAGGGAGTGTCCTCCTGTTCTTTTTGACTGCACATGCGCAGTGTACTCTATCCCTTTGCAGCCTCCGAGATCATCATAGCCAACAGTAAAGAGTACACACGGGGCAAGTGCAGCCCAAAAGAACAGGATGAAACCCCCCCCCCCATCTCTTGGCACCAACAGTCACAGGTCCCAACAGCTGCTCCATCTCTGCAATAACTCGAGACAGAGCCATCACTGGCTGCAGAGGATTTGAAGAAGCTTCTTCTAAATGCAGCTGTATACTTCATCATTTAAAGAGAAAGAGCCCTGGCTGCTGGAAATTTTAGTGCATTATGCTGCTATATCCATATGGCACAGCATAGTGTGCTTTTTTTTTCTCTAAAGCTGAACTTTTGCAAATACTTTTTTACTTGCAAACAATAGTCATCCATTACTTTTCCCCAAGAGATAACCGTATTAAGCACTTTTTTTCCAAACTTTGATCATTTAGTCTGGATGTAATTCCAAAGAGAAAAGGACAGAGCAAAGATCCTCAGACAATACCAACACAGATCAATGCAAGACAAAATCTGACTCTGGAGATAGACAAAGCCTTTGTACCCCAATAACTTCAACCTAGAAGCGTGATTTAACTATAAGAGCTCGGTAAACGTACCCACATACCCCAACAGTGATGCTTGCAGTATACACCTATCACAGGTAGTGTATTCACAATATGTACAGTGCTAGAATACACATGCAAAACCTCTCACACTTCATTCTTACTTCTCTAATTTACTGTTTGGGCTAGTTTACGCATCATGCTTTAACTACAACTGTTTTTAAATGCAGAACAAAATACGTTAACCAATAAGCTGCTGTTTGTGATCTATTCTAAAAAAGCTTTTTGTCTGGCTGTTAAGCTGATTTTCTGAAACACGTATATCAAATCGAATATCTCAACTTGATTTTTGTGTTTCAGAGACACAATGGGGTTTATTTACTAAAGGCAAATCCACTTTGCATTACAAGTGCAATCTCTGTAGATCTGAGGGGGACATGCAAGGAAAATAAAAAACAGCATTTTGCTTGTACATGATTGGATAGAAATCAGCAACTCGTCCCCTCATTTCAGATCTTCTCCTCAGATCTACAGCGACTGCACTTCCAAGTGCACTTGTAGTGCAAAGTGGATCTGCCTTTAGTAAATCAACCCCAAAGTAATGAAGCCAAAGGATCAGCATTAGGACAAGCCAGCTAGCATTTTCAGAAGAGGTCAATGGCATACTATGCATTTCTCCCATGACATATTTCCTTGAAGGTTACAGCAACAAAGATACTGAGTGTCACTCTATTAATATAGATTAAAAATATTTTGTGAATCTCAGTATGCATTTAGTTGCTAGGCTGTAAATTTGCTTCAAGTGTGTATATAAACCAGTTTTTCTCAATTCCAGTCCTCAAGGCGCACCAACAGGTCAGGTTTTCAGGATTTCCCTCAGATGAAACAGCTGTGTAATTACCAAGGCAGTGAACTGATCAAATCCCCTGTGCAAAAAATAACGAAAAGCCTGAAAACATTACCTATTGGTGCGCCTTGAGGACTGGAATTGAGAAACACTGATATAAACTAAAGTCATAAGTTGATATAGTCAGAGAGAGTTGAGGACTTTAGCAGCTATCAAAGCCAACTGTGTGATATGTTTTTCTGTGAGGAGAGAATGTCCACTCACAAGATGCTTGCATTTGGCCCATCGAAATCTTGAATCAACCCAAATTATATAATCCAACTATTCAACTGTTAAAATACCCGTTAATTTGTATATGATTAACTTGCTTACACAAGGAGGAAGAAATCTTTTTACCTAATCTATAAATATCTGCTGTCAGTTTGCAACAATTTCTTTCCTATGCACAATGAGGATGTTCAGCAAGGGTGCCAAACATCTGGATCTGAAAGATTTTACTACCAATGGCCAAATCATTTTTAAAACGGGGCGGTCTACTCCAAAGCTCAGTAAAAATGGGTGGTCTAGCCACAATGAATATAACCAGCTCAGAGTATTCATTACACAGAGAGAAACAGTCCAAACAACAAAGTTTTCCTAGGCTTGTGACATATGTAATTGCCCCACACCAAACCCTGATTCTGCCGTAGGAGCCGAGAGACTTGGACACAAGGAACCTGAAATATACTTGTTCTGGTTGCCAAAATAAGAGCAAATTCTAGCAACCTAGTGGGGTGCAGAATTCCATCAGTGGCCTGCTGCACTTTTTAGTTTTAATATAATGTCCGTTTAAGGGGGAAATTAATAAAGAGTTATTCAAGGCATATTCTTTCACCCTTCAGCAAATCTGCTGAAATAGTAAAATTAAAGCAGAACTCAGACGTCAGGTACAGTTATCCTTTAAACTTCTTTTTTTTACCTTCGTTGCTCCCAACCGTTCCTATAGTTGCCTTATCCAGCCCCTAATCCCCCGATTTCATTGCCTACTCCAAGGTGCACAGCCTTGCTTCCGAAAGTGCTCACTTTGTACAGTGCATGTATGCCACAGCCCTATTCAGTCCTATGGTAAATTGGACACTTGCATACAAAAGTTATAAGGACAGCCTACTAAAAAACCCTTGCCTTCCATCATGCCTTCATTTTTGTACCGACGCAATAGTTGGAGTGGATCATAAGAACTGAAGGGGCCCATGTACATTAATATACTCCAATAACAAATCTAATACTGGTTGGGATTTTTTTAGGTGATTTTTAGAACATCTGTAGACAACCAGTAAAAAGTACAAACATGTATTAATCAGAATTAAAAACATCAAGCATATTACATAACAGTCTGGTAAATGATACAATACACATAAAGCTGGCCAGCCACCATGATCAGTATTTCATGGGCAAATGCATCTCTATCATAGAAATGAATCACAACTTGCAGTTAGTAAAGACTTAAGGATTCAAACAGAACCAGGATATGGATATGGTATTCCAAAAATCCTAACACTTAGTTCATAAGGTATGTCCACCTGGTTCTATCTGAATCCTGTTTGTATACTAACTGCAAGTTGTGAATTTGATTGGCACATATTGTTCCTGAGACAGCAGTAAGTACTCCTCAGAGCTGACCCAACTTTTTGGATGGGAGAATTTGCTGTTTGGAAAGTCGATTTTATGCAATACACCTAGGGTTTAATATACTGTTTCCCTGCACCTTTCTATACACACTTGATCACACATTGAGAGTAAATTGTGTAAGATTCTTCATGCCATTGTATCTGTTTTGCTGTTGACCTGTATTTTTCTGAGGACATATTTCTCTCTTTTTCGTTTCAATAAAAGTTATGGAAAAAACAAGGGATGTGGCACTGCTTTAGTAATCCGACTGGACTAGTGTATTCATACTCCAGGAACATTTTTAAAATTAATCGTACATTAGGGCACACAGGATTAAGTATTCAGTTACGCTTGGATGTACAAAAGCAGTCCAACTGAGGTGTGGGCAACACCTCAAACAAAAACCAACAGGGTAACAGAGGGGCTCAGAGCCTACAGACCTGCCTAAAGAATCTTACAACCAAAGCTGGCATCAACTGAGGCCTGAATGCCTACCTGGCAAAACAAACTGGAACCATCACAAAGACTGTTGTCTGATACAGAAATGTTCCTACAGGGGCAGGTAGAGTCTAAGACAAGAAGTGGCTAGGTCCGCAAAAGAAATGGTCCACTTTTTATTTTCTTTCTTTAGAATGCCTTCATAATAGAGTATTGCTAAGCAAAGTGTTTGGAAGGAGTAAAAACTTTTGTATGGATTAGCCTATCAGTATACAACAAAGGTTGTAAAAGGCAATTGCCTGGAAAGTCTTAACATGCTGGGGGGTTTTACGAGAAACCAGACTGGTAGCTGCAGGTATAGCTTTTGCAAGTAGCTCCAAGTCTAGCCATGTGCAGACTGCCTCAAATAAGGGCCCATAATGTATCTAACTTGTGGAGTTATGTCTGAAACCTGAGATAATTCCTGTACTAAATCCTCAAACAACGATAGGATGCAATCCTTCTCAGCTGACTGTACAGAAACAGCTGCAGCCACAGGGAAATCAGATATGAACTTTGGATGAAGAGTGTGGGTGCACAATTGCAGCTCATGAGTTCTGAGTCCTCCAACATGGCTGCAATCCTAAACCATAATAATATTTATCATCAACCATAAACTTAAAACATAGTATTAGACACGTCTGACCTAGATGAAGTATAGGAGGGAGACACCCTGAACTGGAGAACAATTTTGAGTCAGGCAGGGGACAGTGGTCTGGGCTATTGGCGTCAGGTCAGGTCAGGGGAAACACTGCAAGACCCGCCCGGATCTGTTAGAGGATCGTGGGCCAGCAAGGCCCCCAAGGACAGCTGTCTTTGTGCTTATGATCTGCGCAAACTATATAAACAAGTGTGGTATTTCCCACAACAGGTACTCACAAACAGCTGTTGGAGCACGAAGGGTTTACGTTGCCTGTGACAAGGTCACTAAGGCAGCAGGGAGCCCAGAAGCACGTCCAGAGGATTAATAAGGATTGTGTACATATGCACAGTGAGCTAATGAGAGGGAACTTGCTCAGGTGCAGTAGGGCCAAAAAGCCAGCAGAAAGGTAATCCTTTAGGTGAAAAAAAAAAAAAAAAAAAAGAAGAGACCCTGTGGTTGCCACAGGCACACATGGAGATGGAGAGGTAGGACTCAGAACATGCTGAATTAAACTTTGCTCCTCCAGTTGGCACATTCCGTTCACAGACAGGGTTTCACCAGACGGGTGCACTGTGGCCCTGGATCTATAAAGTGCTTTGTGGCTGACTCACAAGTGGCTAGGCAAGTTGAGTACACAAGGACGCATATCAGGACGGCCCCTCTGAGTGGGCTTCAGTGGCAAAGCTGAGAATCAGCCGATCTGGTAAGCTGCAAAATGAGCCCCTTACGACTCTGCAGCAATGGAAAAAACTTACTAGAAGAAACAGCAAAAGGTTTTACTTTTCTCAGGAGAGAGGACATCCATTCTCAGACACAAGCAAAAAACTGAGGCCTGATGGGAGTGGGAAGAGGTACACTAGGCTGTTTATACAGCTTTTGTTTGCCTGTGTCCAGGTGTGTGTGTACATATGTTTATTTATTCTAAAACATGGCAGTTAGAAGGTCTCTGACTCGACAGATCAGGTGTCTATGCCATCATGTTAATTCATCAGGAAGACAAACCACATCGTAGTAAAGCAGAAACTGAGACTGAGGAAATAGAGATATTGATCTATCATACAAGACATACATGCTAATAACTGACGAAGTTTGAGATGTACGAGCAATAAAATGGGCAGCAAGTTTTTTAAGCCTGCAACATACTTCTTGCCTATAGGGTGTCTAAACTCTGCATGAAGGAGCAACAGACACACTCTTGGAGAGCAGCCTGAGGAGAGGGTAGAGTGCGATTACCTAGCAATTTAGATGGACTTTAATAACTGATAAATAATAAATTAATAAATTAAACCAGAACATAAACATTTATGCACTTATAAAAACGCACAACACCCCAGAGCAAATATGAGCAAAAAACACTAGAAGGATCACAATTGAACCAAAGCATATACAAATGTGACCAGAGATAAGGGAGATTAGAAGTGACGCATAATCCTATACAAGTCTATAATTCAAAAGACCATATTCCTCCATGAAAATAAAGGATGAACACCGCCAGTGTCTGCACATTCTTTCCAGGTGGCAGGATTGGTGTGACTTCCGCTTGCAGACTCACATGTATGTTTAAGACAAGGAAAGAGAAACAGTGCCACCAACTAAGTGAAGTAGTTTTATTAGCTCACATAAAAACAAAGATAATAATATGCATTCACAGTAGGTGATCCAAAAAGTAGCATGTAATGCATTTTCACTAGATGGCAACTTTTTCCCAGCCCAGGCACTTCCACATGCAGATAGCCTTTTGCCAGGAACCAGAAGGGCCGATGCAGACCATAGAGAGATAGTCAGGCTGTAAACAGGGCACCCGAATGATGTGATGTCAGAGAAGGTGTGGCAACATGTTTGGGGCATTACTGCCCCTTTTTTTAACCTGGAATTGCATAACGTGCTGCTTTTTGCATCACATCCTGAGTGCATATGATCTTTGTTTTTGTAGAGCTAATAAACGACTACAGGCCATAGACGGTGGCGGGTGACGCCATCTCTGCCTGAAGACAGTGATTATTGCTAGCGGCTATCTATAGCAGTTGATCGATCAGCTTGGTACATTCAGCATACACAGTACAAATCTCGGCCAGTTCCTGCTAAACTGGCCGAGATTTGAACCCTCTATGGCCGGCCTTCATTGCGGGTGCCGTTTCTCTTTCTTTGTCTTTTACATAAATTAAACCAGAAAAGCAGCCAAACACTTTTTAAGCAGTTACAGCAACAGTTTTTTTTCCTCTTTTGGGATAAAGGTTTTACATAAATTAATAAAATCTGACCATTGCAAGCACTCCCGTCAGTGGTAAATGGTTTGTCTTAACCCTCCAACTGCCATTTTTGCGGGACAGCTCGGTCTGTTAAAAGACTTACTGGCAGGATCACCAGGTGAAATAGAGCAAAAAAAGCCTAAAGCAGCCATCACATCTAACGATAAGCTGCAATATAATAAACATTTCTTATGTTTAAAGTGGTTGTTACCTGTAAAATCCTTTTCTTTGAGATCATGGGACACAGAGTTAGGCTAATATTCATTACCTACTGGGTTATACGCCATCTCTAGGTGAATGGACACTGGTAGACAGTCTTGGACAGGAAGTGATCCCCTATACAACCCCTCCCATACAGGAAGTACATCAGTTTTGTAGCAAGCACTGAAGCCTCAAAAAAGAGGGGAGGGATCTCTGTGTCCCATGATGTACTCAATGAAAAGTATTTTATAGATAAGTATGACGAAAATATCCTATTTTCTTCTTCATACATTATGGGACACAGAGTTGGGCTAAAATTCATTACCTATTGAGACGTCCCAGAGCAATAGCCTTGAGGGGAGGGAGTACACTGCGGGCAAAAGCTGAATCCTCGGCTGCTCGATCATCCACTTGATAACATTTTGTGAATGTATGCACTGAATACCAGGTAGCAGCCTTACAAATCTAAGCCACAGATATCTGATAGCGAAAAGCCCAGGAGATTCCTACACCCCTGGTAGAATGAGCTCTCAAGGGCGGAGCTTTATTTTTCACACCATAGGCCTGAATGACCATCTAAAGGACCCAATTGGCAATGGAAGCTTTGGGAGCTGCCTGTCCCCTCTTGGGTCCTTTTGGTAAAACAAAAAAGGAATCTCTGCAGATCAAGACAAATAAACCTTGACTACCCGGACAACGTCCAAGGAATGCAGTCGTCTCTCCTCCGCTGAACGAGGCTGAGAGAAAAAAGAAGGCAAAATAATGTCCTGATTTAAATGAAAGGCTGACACCACTTCTGGCAAAAAGGATGGCACAGGTCATAACACGACCCTGTCATGGTGAAGGATCAAGTATGGTTCCCTGCACGAAAGGGCCGCCAACTCTGACACCCTTCTAGCGGAGGTGATGGCCATCAGGAAGGCTAGCTTGCGTCACAGCAAGTCTAATGGGATTTCCTTGATAGGCTCAAATGGATGTTTCTCTAACACAGACAGCACCAAGTTCAAGTCCCAAGGACACATAGGTGACCTAATGGGGGGAAGCAAATGAGTTACCCCCTGCATAAAAGGTTCGGACCAGCGAATGGGAGGCTAAAGGCCTTTGGAAGAATACTGACAGGGCCGAAATCTGACCTCTGATTGTACTCAAAGCCAATCTGATTTCCACAGCTGGCTGTAGAAAAGAGAATTCTCCTAATCCTGTATTTGAGGATGCCATTTTCTGGCTTCACACCAAGCAATATAAGTCTTCCAGACCTTATGATAGATCTTCCTAGCGACAGCTTTTCTAGCACTTGGGTAGACACCACTGGTCACGAGATCCCACGGCCCTTCAATACTCTGGCTTTAATAGCCATGCCGTAAAGACTGTAAATTGGGGTGGAATATAGGACCTTGAGACGGTAGATCGGGGCGACGTGAAAGCGTCCATGGCCCGTCTTTTGTCAGTCTCACAATCTCCGGAAACCAGGGCCTCTGGGCCAGGCTGGTGTCACCATAATGACTGGAACCCCCACTCTCCGAATCCTGTGCAACAAATGTGGAACGAGAGGGATCAGAGGGAAGGCATAAACCAAGGAGTACTGGCTCCATGGAACTACCAGAGCATCTACTCCGACTGTCAGAGGATCCCTTGTTTGGGACACAAACTGCTGTAGCTTGTTGTTGAACCTGGAAGCCAATAGGTCGACCTCTGGCCATCCCCAACGCTAGCAAAATTCCTGGAACACCCCTGGGTGTAGGGACCATTCCCCCGGGCAGATCTGCTGGCAGCTGAGATAATCTGCCTTCCAGTTCTCTACTCCCGGGATATGGACTGCCGACAGAATTGGCACATGTCCCTCTGCCCAGGCTAGTATGTGGTTCACCTCCTTCAGAGCTGAACGACTCCTGGTACTGCCTTGGTGGTTTATATATGCCACTGCAGTGGCATTGTCGGTCTGAACCCTGATAGGGCAGTCCTCCGCTGTCCAGGACCTTAGGGCCAGACGTACTGCCCGTAACTCCAGGACGTTGATGGGCAGGATCTGTTCTATCCTTGACCATTTCCTCTGAGCTGTGAGTCCCTCTAGGGTCGCTCCCCAGCCTGAGAGACTGGCATCTGTAGTCAGTACTCTCCAAGTTACCGGGAGGAAGGATCTTCCCTTTCGCAGGTTCTGTTACTGCAATCACCAGTTTAGGCTTAAGCATGCCCGAGGAGAACATTGTATAATGTCCCCTCCTGTTCCAAGCCAACAAAATGTCTTGTTGTATAGGCTTGGAATGGAACTGGGCATAGGGCACTGCCTCGGAGGACACCATCCTTCCTAGAAGACTCATACAAAGCCGAATGGAGGGTTGTCTGGTGCCTCTTATCTGACGCACCTGATCCTTCAGGGCATAGATCCTTATGGGTGGCAAAAATACCCTTGTTTGGACCGTATCTAGGATCAGACCTAAATACTACAGACTTTGAGCTGGTCTGAAGGCTGACTTTTTGGTATTTATGACCCAGCCTAAGCTTTCCAAATACCGCACTGTGTGCAGGTTATGCTCTGTTCTACAGCCTGTAGTGAGTGATCTGAGCAGGAGGTCGTCCAGATACCCGAGCACCAAGATCCCTTGGGCCCTTAAAAGACCCAGTACTGGTGCTAGGACCTTTGTGAACACCCGGGGAGCTGTGGCAAGCCTGTAGGGTAGAGCCACAAACTGAAAATGATGTTCCTCTACTGCAAATCGCAGGAACCTCTGATGAAGCTGAAAGATAGGTACGTGTAAATACGCGTCTTTTATATCGATGGAGGCTAGAAAGTCTCCCATCTGGAACGAGGCTACAACTGAGCTGACAGACTCCATCCGAAAGGAATGGATTAATAGATACTGGTTCAGGGATCTTGGATCCAAAACGAGCCTTGTGTCCCAGTTTGGTTTTTGAACCATAAACAGGTTTGAATAAAACCCCGGGCCCCTTTCGGATAAAGGAACTGTACAATCACTCCTTGATGCACTAAATGATGTAATGCCTGAAACAGCAAGTTTCTTTTTGGAGGATCTGAGGGAACGCTGGATCTTAGAAACCTCTGAGGGGGAACCCCCCCCGTAACTCCAGCTTGTAACCTTGGGATATAGTCGAGGTGACCCACTCGTCTTGAACCAGTGTTCTCCAAATGTCCGCAAAGTGCAGCAGCCTTCCCCCTACCCGATAGAGTGGGGCATCCCCTCAAAAGGAGGGCTTGGTGCCAAGTTTAGAAGAGCTTTGGACCTAGGGCTTTTTCTGACCATGGCCTTGCGGCTTGCCCCTGGCTCTAGCACCCTGTTGGTGGAACGGCCTTGGCGCTGAGACACCTGAGGAAGCAGTCCCTGAGGTTTTAAGCGGGGGACGCCTGGTGCTTATCTTTACAGGAAGTAGAGAGATCTTCGCTCCGGAAATCTTTTGGACATATTTGTCCAGATCACCAAACAAACGTTCCTGATGAAAGGGAAAACCTGACAATAACTTCTTACAAGGAAGCTTGGCCGACCGGTTCTTAAGTCACAAAAGTCTGCTTATATGTACAGACAAGAGAGAGCCATACGAGAAACCTGCTGTATTGAATCCTTTAAGGCATCAACAGCAAAACACAGCACTCGAGGAATATCTGTCCTATTTTCGGCAAGATCATCTTCCAGGTTAGGCCTGTCAGGCTGCCTGACCTGATCCTTTATGGACTGGCAGACTCCAATTGCTGCAACAGCTGGCTGAATAGCTAAACTGGCCAAAGAAAAGGAAACCTTTAATAGTGACTCCAGTTTCTTGTCAACAGGGTCCTTCAAGCCCTGTGCGTTATCCACCGGATAAGTTCTTGTTCAAGGAAGAATCATGCTGGAGCATGCTGCATCTACAGGTGGGATGCTCCACTTCTTGATGAACTCTTCATCCATGAGGTATAAAAGGGAAAACATCTTATGAGGAACTAAAATCCTGTCAGGATGTTCCCAATCAGAATGCACCACCTGTTCCAACAGTGGGTGTAAGGGGAAAGTCTGTGCGGCCTGAAGAGGCCTCAGGGACCCCAAAGAGGACCAGGGGGGCTCAGTAACCTCTACAAGAGGCAACTTAAAGGCAGAATGAACCATCTCAGTAAGATTTTGGATCAAAAGTCTCTGCGACTGAGGCGCAGACACCAACTGGATATCTTCTTGTCCAGATTTCTCAGAAGTGAACTGATCCGCCAGAGAAAACAACTTTTAGCTCTTCCCCATCCTCAAACCATTCCTGCTTCAAACTAGGAGGCTCAGGGGAGGGGGATCTGTCACGCTTCTTGTCACCCTGTGGGATAGAGGCAATCATGCCATCAATCCTGTGCTCTAACCCGGCTAGGGCTGAGGACAGTTCATCCTTGGTGATAAAGGGTAAAGCAGCAGCGTTGACTGTAAGCACCATACCAGATAGGCACAACGGCTCAGATTGCCTGGAACCCTCTGGTCTTTCAGGGGTACAACACTAGGGATACGACTAGGTTCATCAGGAGCTACTGATGACATAGGTGTGCCCTTCCTTGTAGTGTTACTCCTGTTCCACTTTTTTAAAGACATTTACAAGCCACAAGAAGAGAGTACCTGGGTGTAGTATTAACACACCTCAGAAGGGAGCCCTTTAATAGGGCTCACCAAGCCCCTATGCAACAATCCTGCTAAGCACTTTAGCCTGCCAAGCAACACCTGGTGACTCACGTGACCGAGGTAAGGAGAAATGAACCGCTGCAAACGCCTGGTTCAGAGCCTGCTCTGTGTCCCATAGCTGCCTTCTGGAAGTACAACATGCTTGGCATACACAGCTTAAATAAGCTTGCTGTGCGCCGGAACGGTCTGCGCATGCGTGCGCACGCGCCATGGTCAAACTGCTGAGCACAGCTCTTGCAAATGCACGTGCGCCATGGCGAACCAAGAGGCAAAATGGCACACCGTCATGCGCCATCATACAGGTAAAAAACAGCCAGACACAAGCAAAAAGGTACACTTTGCAAACACCCATAGCTAGCCCAAAATTCCCCCGTATGGTCACCGCACACAGGTGTCCAGCCTCTAGCTAGCTTGACTGATTGTTACAATCACTGGGACATCCCACAACAAGTAAAGGGGTTTCACTTACCCGTCCAGGTGCAGGGCAGCTTAGAAACTAAGAGCCCAATCTTCACCCATCACGGCGGGTTCCTGTCACTTGAGGACCTTCAAGGACTGGGTACATTTTTCATGTTAAGGGTCCACTTCCTTGGACCTGTACAGCACCCTGCAGGAATGCCTTACCGCTATGGTGTCCAAGATTCCACTTCACAGGGTCCAGCATCCGGAGGTCGCATTACAGGAAAGCAGGATCTTGAGTTTTCTTTGCGAGGCTCGGGTACCATTTATTTAAGCATATATAGCCTGTGTCAAATGGATCCAATTGGTCAATCCCTTGATTCATTTAAGAACAGTTTGTGGGACTAGAGACCTGGAGCTCAAACGAGCGTGCCCATCCACCTCAAAGACACTGGTAAAAAACTGATGTACTTCCTGCATGGGAGGGGTTATATAGGGGATCACTTCTTGTCTAAGACTTTGTCTAACAGTGTCCATTCACCTAGAGATGACGCATAATCCAGTAGGTAATGAATATTAGCCCAACTCTGTGTCCCATGATGTATGAAAAAGAAAGTTATATTTTTTCTTAAAACAATAATAAACATGGTATTACTTATCTGCTCTGTGCAAGGGTACTCTTCTGTCTGCCCCCATAGCAAGCCATATGCTATGAGGGCAGACGTGCACGCTCGCTTCCAACCCCACGCTCTCTGCTCACTAAATTTGACTGACAGTAGCAAGAGCCAATGGATTCCACTGCTGTCTCAGAGCCTGTGGGAGAGAGAGTAGTGATGCTGCTTTTGGGCAGAACGCTGGCTCAGGTAAGTATTTGGGGGGATGGGGAGCTGAGTATGAACGTTTTTTTTTTTTTTAACCTTAATGCAGAGAATGCATTAAGGTAAAAAGCCTTCATGCCTTTAGACCCACTTTAAGGAGGTAATTGCATTATAAAAAAATACTGCTAAAACGGCTGCTGGGAGTCTTACAGACAAAGTTCACTGCTCAGAACATGTTACACCTGTATTTAAGGTATAAAATGTTAACATGTTGTAGCTCCTGCCATCAACTCACCCCTTCCACTGTGACAGCCACAGGGGATCCTCTTCTTCGCTGCTGTGGTCACATTAAAATCAGCGTGGCAGTGCAGGGCTCTGCTCACACTCCATCCAGTTAAACTAAAAGCCTGTTCAAAGCTACAGGCAGAAAGCTGGAGGAAGAGTGTGCAGGAGCCTGGCATAGCACCCACGAACCATTTTTATCAATTTATCAAACCCACAGAGAAGCAGAGGACAACTAAAACTTAGTTGTAGGTTACTCATAGCTACTAGCATCGTGACCTATAGATAAAAAATGCATTTTTATTTTAAAGAGCTTTTTTTTTTTTTAATAATAAAATGCCTGAAGTCCCATTTTGCACAAAATATGCTTGTTGCAGTATATTTGTTGGGTAAACTAAATGGTTTTTCAAATTTTAGTTTTTCGGAAATACAGGGTGATATTTTCTAGTCTAGTAGAAGGCTCCAATAAAACAAAGTGCACAATGGTTTGTTTTCTGTAAAAAAAATGACATACCTTTTTTGCTTTTGTTTTCTTTTCATAAGATTCTGAAAGAGGCTTTTTCTTCTGCTGAACATTAGCTTTACAAAACAGCTCTTCAAATTCTTTGGTGTCTGCTATATCTGGCTCCCTTAGTGTCTCCCACAAGGAACCCGTCGTGCTCGTTTTTGGGCTACTAAAAAGAATGTTAAAAAAATATATAGACAGATACAAAATATATTATACACAATAACTCCTTATTTTATTCAGTCATTTTTAAGCACAATCTGCAGTCCTAGTTTTAAGCATCTATTGAGACATTTTAAAATTGGACTTATCTTACCTGAGCAGATATTAACCACTTAAATTTTTCACACATGTTAAAATGTACATTTCAGGCCTAAAGAATAAGGGTACTTTCACACTGGGGCGGTGCCGGCGTTAGTGGTAAAGAACCACTAGTTTTAGCAGCACTTACTGCTGTTATAGCGGCGCTTTACACCCCCGCTAGCTGCCGAAGAAAGGGTTAAAATCGCCCATGTTGCCGAATTGCTTTGCGGGCGCTTTGGCAGCGCTAATTCATTTCAATTGGCAGGGCGCTTTAGGAGCGGTGTATACACCGCTCCCACACTGCCCCAAAGATGCTGCTTGCAGGACTTTTTTCCCATCCTGCAAGTGCACCACGCCAGTGTGAAAGCACTCAGGCTTTATAAGTATAAGGGATTTCCACTGTGATGCATTGCAGCACGATGGCAGTCAAAGGAAAAAATCGCACTAGTGTGAACAGTAAACTTTACTTGCAGCTGCTGCGATGTGTACAGTGCTCCAGAAACGAGTGAATAAGTCACTTATTCGTTTTTTTTCTTCCATCGTAAGAGGAAGGGGAGGCACTTTTTTATTATTTAACTTGGTGTCATTAATAAACATCCACCACCAGAAGTATTTAAAGAAATTGTGTAGCATTCTACTGTATATTACCTGCTACTTGTCTTGATCTGAATTCTAGTCCAGTAGAGTGGCTTCATAGGACACTTAGGCTCCACAGGGGGCTTGCGAGGGGCTTCCTTGGATAACAAAAGGCCAAAGAAAGAGCCAGGACCAGGAGGTGGTGGAGGAACAAAGCCTGGGGGTGGAGGGGGACCAGAGCCTGGCAGTGGTGGAGGTGGAGGGGGACCAGATCCTGGCAATGGTGGAGGAGGTGGAGGACCAGAACCTGGAAGAGGGGGTGGTGGTGGTGGTGGAGGAGGAGGCCCTGATCCAGGTGGAAGAGGTGGTGGTAGAGGCACAAAACCTGGCAAAAGAGGTGGTGGAGGTGGTATAGGACCTCCAAAAGAAGGGAGAGGAGGAGGTGGAAGAACTTTGCTAGAATTTGATAAAGAGGTAGGTGAGAGAGGCACACACAAAGATGATTCCTGAGACTCTGTGGGGCTCGCTAAGCTCTGAATCAGTAATGGTATATTCAGCTTCTTAGGAACTATTTGGTTGCTCTTTTGAATTTTGTTGTCCTCCTCGCTGGCTTTCAGAAAAGTGTCCCTGTCCGTCTGAATGTAAACGCTACGAAAGTTTTTTGGATGGTTCTCATCTTCAGTAGAAACACAGGCATCACAGCTTTCACCTTTTCCCTTATTCAACCGATTCTCTAGGTCCTCTTGTAAACTCTGTATGGTCTCTTCTAGCCTTGTAACCTGGACAGCCTGCTCTCCACGGACATTGAAGATTTCCACTTCAAATTGTGTCTGTAGACCATAAACAAAGGGAAACATATATGAACATTACATAATTCAAACTATAAAAATGAGCTGCTTCAATGTTAAAGTGGTTGTAAAAGCAGAATGCATTCTATGCATTAAGATAAAAAAAACCTTGTGTGCAGCAGCCCCTTTAATACTTACCTGAGCTCCCTCTCTATCCAGTGATGTGCACGAGTGCCTTGGCCGTTCGGGACTCTTCCTCCTGATTGGCTGAGACAACAGTGGCGCCATTGGCTGCCGCGGTCAAAGTCAGTTAGCCAATCAGGAGAGCGGGGGCGGGGCCGAACCGGGGCTCGGTGTCTGAATGATCACATGGATTTGTGGCTTGGCTCGGGTGCCCCCATAGCAAGCTGCTTGCTGTGGGAGCACTCAACAGGAGGGAGGGGCCAGGAGAGCCCGAAAAAGGGACCTGAGAGGATCTGGGCTGCTCTGTGCAAAATCACTGCACAGAGCAGGTAAGTAGGTTTGGTATTTATAAAAATAATTAAAAAAATACGACTTTAGATAACTAAGGCCACATTCACGTAGAGTTTAAAAATGCCTGTAAACGCTCCTTTATGTTAGCCTATGTGGCCATGCACACAAGTTCTGTATTAGAAGAGGAGCGTTTAGAGGCTAAAAAGAAAAAGAATATAATTTGTGCATTCAGGAGAGGGCTTTTGGGCAGAGAAAAAACACTAGACGCACCTAGATGCTAGGCATGTTTAGCACTTGATCAATCATTCCAATGGCCAGAATAAATTCATACTCTGGCCAATGGAATGAACGAACACCCAAATGTTTGATGCACCTAAAAAAAAAAAAAAAAGGCTTTGGGAGCATTTTTTAAGCAGTTTTTCTTCTGGCATTCAGGGGAGCTGAACGCTCAGTGTGCAAAAGGCCTTAAAACCAGTACAGTAATTATCACCCAGCTTTTTTTTCAAAAAGCACACGAACTGTAGAAATTCCAATTAAAAAAAAAAAAATAAAACACTAACAATTACCACTAACAGATCATACTGCCTAAACATACGATGCTGTTGGATTGGAAGTCTAATGCCTGATACACACTATCAGTTTTTTTCATTCAATCCAGCTGATGAGCTCGGTGTACTATCTGCCAAAGCCAGATTTACACTGGTCAGTGCTCACACCCGTTGGCCGACCGCGCTGATCAGCAGAGGTTTTTCTGGGATGCCCCTTCGACAGGAGTCAGATGTTCAGCTGGCTTGTGTCGGATAGGCTGTCATACAAAATTGCATTAACAAACTCAAATCTAGACAAGTCAGCAGTATTTCATTTTTTTCAACATTTTACTAATCTTCTGGCCTAGGGTCCAGCACATGGTGGATTTATGGACCTTGTATTCAGAATTAGGCTTACTCAAAGCTATTCATTCTTATGGATTAACTTTCTCTGCAATGACCACCATTATGGGGGGGGGGGGGGCAGAGTGTTAGCAGTAGACACCAGTGGAGGGGGTTATTCTTGCATCTATTGACACCAATATTGGGGGTTATTACTGCGTCCACTGACATCAATGTTGAGAGTTATTAACGCACTCAGTGACAGAAATGTCTGCGGTTATTATTGCACTTAAGGAGACCAATGCTGGGGGTCACTGTACTCAAACTTCTTTGGTGTGCATTGCAATATGCCTAGAAAAATTGCAGCAGGACTGAAATTTTGGGGCGTTGACATGCGTTCTAGCCTATTCATTTTAAATGGACTGCCTAACTGAACTCAATGAAAAACACAACAAAAACAGTCTGCTATTGAATGGCTGACTGGAAGCACACTTGAAGCCCTCTATAAATGTTTAAGTTGACCACCACTAATACAGGTTCTACTAGTGCAGTAAAAATGACACTTACATATAAACTTGCATTTACTTTGGGAAAAGGGTATTTAAGTGCCAGGAGAGTTGATACAGATTAAAACAGCTGTAATCCATTTGATTTGTTTGTAACATCTTAAAGTGGATGTAAACCCGATTCATTAAATTTGACCTAGGCACATATATCTGCAGTGTATTCTTATCTCTCTCTCCAAAGCTTTATGTCCCCTGTCTTTCTGCTGCTCCGTTCTTCTGTTATCAGCATGATAACGTCTGACAACCGAGATAAAACCAGCCTTTAATTTGTGTCGGGGTGGGTGCTATAGATTAGGAGAGCGTTTTCTATTCACAGCACATTCCTTCCTTCCTATGCCTATGCGGAGGGGAGTGTGTGCCTTTCCTCCAATCAGATGTCACACAGTGTATGCCAAGACATCAATCCCAGTGCTGAACACTAAAAATCTGAGGCGGTTCACGTCACTTGGGTATATGTGAGGGTTTACATCCACTTTAATCACCTCTTCTACAATGTACAGCTACTGTGAAACTGCTAATTGGACTAGAGCATCATCAAAGCACTGTGCCCTTCCCTCCCGTAAAACTTCAACACTTACCCTTTGAGGCCTGAGTACCATAAAATCTGTAAGAACTACAGTAAAAGCTGACAGTGTTGAAGTGAATACTCAGCTGATAAAAAGTCAGTCAAAACGTGCCCGTCACGTCACCTATATTACCATCCTCAGTGCAGGTACCTTTCTACTGGTCCAACTGGACTGGCACATAATGGAGTTAGCAACAGGACAAATCAAAGCTAAAGTTGATATATGAAGTGTACTTCTATGGTCTGAGGGCACCACTGGGTCCACTGAGAAAGCACTGAAAAGAAGTAAAGGTGTAAAGAGGCCTTTGCAGCAAGGAGCACATGGAAGGGCAACGCATGACAAACAAAACCAAAGAAAATTCCCAGCTCAACTTACCCTTAACAGTATGCGTTAAAAAACAGGGGTTTAGTAGAGACCCCTGTGCTTTTTGCTATACTTGTTTCATCAGGGTGATTTCCCTTCTTTTTATTTACCAGAGACAAAGCAGGAAGTAAATTAAGATTTCTTCAAAGCGATTGGATATACCCTAAGCTGGCCACACAGACTTTTTTCCTATTCTATTGCCATTATTTTTTCCCCTTAGGGATTCCTCTATCCAATCTACACAGCATGGATGGACAAACCTCTAGCTGCAACTATTGATTTTTGAAAGCTGGTTCCCATAACAGTAGTTGCATCTGATTGGATGGAGATGTTCACCCAACAATTTTACAATTTAAGGACATTAGGCGGGAAGGTGTAGAGCCGCCATGCACACCATCACCGCATCTGGCTCACAGCAGGGCTCCAGTGCATCCTGGTTCACCGTTTCAGGTCCGATTTCAGTCCGAATTTTGGGCTGAATTTGGACCTGAAAACTGACCAAAAGACGCGTTTTTGTGCAAAACGAACCAGACCTGCTACGGAGATATGTGAACCAGCTCTGTAGAGTGCCGGTCAAAATCTCCTGCTATTGCGAATTGGATGTGTGTGACCCTCAGCCTAAGATATCAGAACAGGTTTCCCTATTAGAAGATTTCCACTAACCGCTTTTTGTGTGTTTTTTTAAATTTCTCATTACTTTTCCTACTGGAGAGAATGGCGATAAAAACCAAGAGAGGTTGTTTACAGATGTTCTCACCCATCTCTAATATATTCAAAACCTAAAACAGTTTAGGCTTTACACACATTTTAATACAATAGCTACACAGGTAATTTTACACAGAACAAGGTAGAATTACCCTATCTCAGGGTTGGCCCAAGATATTGTGCTGCCTGGCTCAAGGAATGAAATGCTGCCCCCCCAAAAGGCCCACCACATCCATTATTTTACAACAGGATAATTATACACTCATTAGTGCCCACCAGTGCAGCCTATCAGTG
This sequence comes from Aquarana catesbeiana, assembly GCF_042186555.1. Lineage (NCBI taxonomy): Eukaryota > Metazoa > Chordata > Amphibia > Anura > Ranidae > Aquarana > Aquarana catesbeiana. The sequence continues at coordinate 102,315,443 of NC_133336.1, read as the reverse complement.
CCCATCAGTGCCACCTCATTAGTGCCCATAAGTTTCCACCAGTCCCACTTCTTCAGTGCCCACCAGTGCAGCCCATCAGTGCCCACCAGTGCAACTCAGTTCCCATAAGTTTCCACCAGTGTCCAGATCACCAGTGCAGCCCATCAGTGCCCACTAGTGCAGCCCATCAATGCCACCTCAGTGCCCATCAGGGCAGCCCATCATTGCCCATCAGTTTCCATCTGTGCCCAACAGTGCAGCCCATCAGTGCCCACCACTGCCACCTATCAGTGTCCATTAATGCAGCCCATCAGTGCCCATAAGTTTCCATCAGTGTCACCTCATCAGTGCCCACCAGTGCAGCCTATCAATACCCATACGTTTCCACCAGTGCCACCTCAGTGCAGCCTATAAGTGTACATCAATGCCACCTAATCCGTGCCCACTAGTGCAGCCCATCAGTGTCGCCTCATCAGTGCCACCTCATCAGTGCAGCCTATCAGTGCCACCTCATCAGTGCAGCCTATCAGTGCCACCTCATCAGTGCAGCCTATCAGTGCCACCTCATCAGTGCAGCCTATCAGTGCAGCCTCATCAGTGCAGCCTATCAGTGCAGCCTCATCAGTGCCACCTCATCAGTGCCACCTCATCAGTGCAGCCTATTGGTGCCCATCAATGCCCACCAAAGCAGCCTCATAAGTTTCCATCAGTGCAGCCCATCAGTGCAGCATATCATTGTCTATCAGTGGCCACCAATGCAGCCCATCACTGTCCATCAATGCAGCCTCGTCAGACAATTCCACACAGGCATTGCATTGGGGAGAAGCCGAAGAACCTACCTGCCAGCCAGCTCGCTGCACATATGAAAAGCAGTCCCACTGCAAACCCCTGCACCCTCGGCTTTCTCCTGACCACACATAGCGGGAGGGACTGAGTCAGCGGTGCTCCCGGCCTTGTCGCCTCCCCTGCTCCTTGTGGACTACTACAGCTGGCTGCCTCATTGCTAGTGGCATCGTGGGCAGTGGCGTCACTAGGGTTGGTGTCATCCGGTGCAGAAAAAATTTGTGTCACTCCCCCCCCTCCACCAACTATAGCCCCCCATCAGTACAGACCCCCCTCCACTAACTACAGACCCCCTCTCTCAGTATAGACCCCCCTCAGTACAGACACTCCTCTGTGCAGACCCACCTCCATCACCATAGACACCCCCTCAGTGCAGACCCCCCTCCATCAGTGCAGACACCCCCCCCTCTGCACATATCCATCTACATTACAATACAGTGTACAGACCTCAGAACAGCATGACACTGCACGCCGCAGGGAGGGTGACTCAGGCAGTCCGTCGTATTGCCGTCCCTGTTAAATGGACGCCTGGGTCATACGGTCCCACCGGGACCCATGGTAGGGCCGGCCCTGCCTGACCTAAAGTATTAACTACTTTCTCTCCAGAAGATTTCCCTCTTCATGACCAGGCCATTTTATTGTTTTTTTGGCATTGCGTTACTTTGACAATTGCGCGGCTATGCAACGTGGTAAACAAATTACATTTATATCATTTTCCCCCACAAATAGAGCTTTCTTTTGGTGGTATTTGATCACCACTGGGTATTTTTTTTTTTTTTTTTTCATAGCTCAAAAAGACTGAAAATCAGTACCCATAAGTTTCCATCAGTGCCCAGTTGTGCTCATAAGTTTACATACCCTGGCAGAATTTAAGATTTCTTGCCCATTTTTCAGAGAATATGGATAACACAAAAACTTGTTTCATTCATGCTTAGTGTTTGGCTGAAGCCACTTATTGTCAAATCAACTGTGTTTACTCTTTTTAAATCATAATGACAACAGAAACTAGCCAAATGACCCTGATCAAAAGTTTACATACCCCAGTTCTTACTACAGTGTATTGTCCCCTTTAACATCAATGACAGCTTGAAGTCTTTGTGGTATTTGTGGATGAGGCTCTTTATCCTCTCAGATAGTAAAGCTGTCCATTCCTTCTGGCAAAAAGCCTCCAGTTCCTGTAAATTCTTGGGCCGTCTTGCATGACCTGCGCGTTTGAGATCTCCCCAGAGTGGCTCAATGATATTGAGGTCAGGAGACAGAAGGCCACTCCAGAACCTTCACTTTATTTTGCTGTAGCCAATGACAGGTCGACTTGGCCTTGTGTTTTGGATCATTGTCATGTTGGAATGGAAATGCAAATGTTCCTCCAGTATTTTGAGGACATACTGCATTCATCTTGCCATCAATTTTGACCAAACTTCCTGTGCCTTTGTAGCTCTATCATCACAAAAGATTAGCGATCCACCTCTGTGTTTCACAGTAGGAATGGTGTACCTTTCATCATAGGCCTTGTTGACTCCTCCAATTGTTGCGTTTATGGTTGTGGCCAAAAAGCTCAATTTTAGTCTCATCACTCCAAATGACTTTGTGGCAGAAGGTTTGAGGCTCGTCTCTGTGCTGTTTGGTGTATTGTAAGTGGGATACTTTGTGGCATTTGCGTAGTAATGGCTTTCTTCTGGTGACCATGCAGCCCATCTTTCTTCAAGTGCCTCCTTATTGTGCATCTTGAAACAGCCACACCACATGTTTTCAGAGGCCTGCATTTTACCTGAAGTTATTTGTGGGTTTACTTTGCATCCCGAACAATTTTCCTGGCAGTTGTGGCTGAAATTTTAGTGGGTCTACCTGACCGTGGTTTGGTTTCAACAGAACCCCTCATTTTCCACTTCTTGATTATAGTATGAACACTGCTGATTAGCATTCTCAATTCCTTGGATACCTTTTTAAATCCCTTTCCGGTTATATACAGTTCAAATACCTTTTCCCGCCGATCCTTTGACAATTCTTTTGCTTTCCCCGAGACTCAGAATCCAAAAATATCAGTGCAGCACTGGATGAAAGATGCAAGGGCCTGTCAGGAGTCCAGAAACTCATTGACCTTTTATATACACACACCAATTACCAGCAAACAGATCACAGGTAAGGATGGTTACCTTTAATAGCCATTTTTCCCTGTTTGCGCTGAGAGGCAACCTGGATAAGTTTACCTCTAATGACGGCCTTATGAGCAGCCTGAAGCATTTCAGGAGAGATTCCCACTGTAGCATTTGCCTCAAAGAATTCTTTGAGTTCTTTAGCAAGTATTGTGCATTGTATTGGATCGTTCAAAAGGTCTCATTGAGGTGCCAGCGGAAAGGTCCACTAGGGCCATGAGGCCTCATAATATAAAGTACATCAAGACCAGAGCATGGTCAGACAGGGAAGAATCTCTGATCCAAGACTTAGAAATAGATAGAATGGACGTGGTGGATAGGAAGATGTGGTCTATCCTTGTATAAGATTGATGAGGGGCTGAGAAGTGAGTGTTATCTTTTGTTGTGGGGTTTAATTCCCTTCAAATGTCTACCATACCTGGAGAGTGGAGAAGATTAGCTAGTCACCCGAAGTCACCCGATTTATCAAGGATCTGGTCTAAAGCTACATTTGCGTCTCCCCCATATTCACCATGCCTGTGAAGTGGGGGGGGGGGGGGGGGGAGAGGGCCTTCATCACAGATGAGAAGAAATCAGCTTGCCCACGATTCGGGGCATTGTAGGAAACAAAGGTGAAGATTGAACCAGTGATGGTTCCTATGAGAAGAAGAGACCTACCTTCGGGGTCCTGAATTTCTTTTGTTAGGGAAAATGAGGTGTGCCCACCCCTGTAGTTTTCTCCTCTGCGTTCGCAAGATAAAACTGTAAAACTGTGGGTATTTCGGATGATTAAAAGAGGGATTATACTGTTTAGGAAAGTGTGTCTCTTGTAGGTAGAGAAATGTCTAATCTGGGAATGGTAGGCTGGAAAAGTTTACGTCGTTTCATCAGGGAGTTTAGGCCCTGTATATTATGGGAGGCTACCTGTATAGGGAACGTGGAAGTATCAGTGGGCATCATGGGTCATCATAGATCAGAGAAAGAACAAAGCTCATCGCATAGAGACTTATGACCTGGAAGAAGGCTGTACCTGAAGTACTTAATAACAAGACCACCTGAGAAGCAGGTAACAGGAAGATAGCATCTGGGAAGTTTCCTTGGAGTCTGAAAAGAAAAGATGGAGCAGCATGAAATCCGCTCTGGCCTAGGCCCCACTTAATAAAAAAAAAAGTCCCTGGAGGAGAAGAACAACCCTCAGGAAGTAAAGTACTCAAATGAGCAAACAATGGCCCCTATTGGTGCCATCTTGGGAATCTCTGGGGTCCAGGGATCGGCATATAGATAGCGGGATATGTCCCTCCTGGGGCCCCCCTGGACATGGATCAGGTCCCGGGTGTTCCTCCCAACGATGGGGGTCGATGTGGAGCAGGATCACTCCCACTGATCACTGCAGAGTGGGGCGGACGGCCGGAGTGGGATAGAGCCTTGGGATCAGGCGGCCATCTCCGAGGGCTACGCACTACACAGAAATTTTTATTTATTTATTTTGTTTATTCTAGTAAAAGGCGGCGATCAGCGACTTATAGCAGGACTGTGATAGTATGGCAGGCAATCTGACACTTTGTGGGAACCAGTGACACTAATACACTGATCAGTGCTAAATATATGCAGTCACCATACTAATGACACTGGCTGGAAAGGGGTTAACATCTAGGGCAATCAACGGGTAAAATGTGTGCCTAACAGTGCTTGGTGTGTTTACTGTGAGATGCTTTTACTAAAAGGGATGTGCTGGTTTTAATTCCCTGCTTTGCGGGAAAACAAAAACCTGCATATCCCCACTGACAGGACAGAGATTTGTATTGTTTACATAGACAGAGCTCTGTCCTATCTTCCTCCTCGCCAATCATCGGGTTGCCAGTGGTTTATACAATGGCCGGTACCCGCTGATCGGCTTTTGCTGTGACTAATCACAGCCAGCACGCACACACCCCAAACCGGAAGTGCTAGATCAAGTACTAGTTATGCGATCAGGCACAGGAGAGCCGTTCAGCCACCTTACTCCAACGTGAGGCGGTTGGCAAGCTGTTAATATGCCTGCTAATAAAGATTCTAAAGGAAAAGGTTAAAGTGGTTTTAAAAGCTCAAGGTTTTTTACTGTAATGCATTCTATGATTAAGGTAAAAAACCTGGGTGCAGACCCCTCTTACACTTACCTGAGCGCTATCTCGATCTAGAAAGGTGCACAAGAGCAGCGGCTCTCTCAGGTTTTTCTCTCCTCATTGGAGATGAGCAGGGGCGGGGCCAAGTCAAGCTGTGTGTGAATGGATACACACAGTGTGGCTCAGGAGCGAGCCTGATGGAGTGCCCCCATAGCAAAAAGCTTGCTATTGGGGGAGCCAGGACCGCCCACAGGGGACCCAAAAAGAAGAGGATCGAGGCTACTCTGTGCAAAGAGCAGGCAAGTATAACAGGTTTGTTAAAAATAAGTCTTTTTTTTTTTTAGAATTACTAAGTCTTTCCTGTTCTTTACCCCAGGGTGTTAAGGGTAGTTTTTCCATAACGCCTGCTTTTATCCATGTGTACTAGGACTCCACTTACTCAATCTCATCAGAGCAGATTTCAGAGAATGTGAAGGCCAATTAAAGTCACAAACCCTCCTGTGATAGTTAAAGAAATGAAGGGGGTTGTAGAAAATCACATTCCTGTAACTGTAAATTTAAAGGATAAAGTGTAGATTAGTAATAAAATGCAAGATAAAATGTTACGATACATCTTATATAAAAAGAGAAGCTCTCCCCAAGCCATATGTGCTCTGTTCAGCGATAACAAGTGTGAATTTACTAACGAATATAGGGGCTGCAGAAAGCATGCACCTCCAGTTGCAATTAGTTAAAAAATAAATGCAAGTTGACCTCTGTAAGCAAACTGTGAGCAGCCTTAATCATGGAAAGGGGTGGTAATACAACTAGTTTTATAAGTATATATAATTCTATGTCAGATTACCCTCATGTGTGGAAAATGGTAGAAAATGGATAGAAACATTTATATTGGCAGGACCGTTGATGACAGCTATCGGAAGGCTTCAATAATTGCTTGTGCATATTAAGAAACTGGTGTGTATTAAATATTTATTACCAATACATTTTTGTATTTAAAAATGACCACAGCTTACTAAATCACACTCCCATGTACCACAAACCATCAATTATGCTCTAAATTGCAAGCTTAACCAGTCTGTTGTGCTTCTATTGCATAAAAAAGTGCACAGCACACTGAGTACGTACAGCCTAGCACTCAGTTGCCAATAAGGCCTTGCAAAGCAATGAAGAATAAACAAATGGCTTAAAAGATACACTATGTGCACCCTAGATCTTTGTATCCAAGTTCAGCCATGTGCACAGTTGTATACATTGGCAACACTGCATAAAAACAAGGCAGCGCAAAACATTTTATTTTCCGTATCGTAAATGTTCAACTAAAGTTAATCACTCTTATTCTAACAAAGTCAACTTAGTAAGAATCTGGAGAGCAGATGAAACTGATGGCTGATAATATGTCTTAGCATATTTTTTCCTTTTTTTTTTTAAAGACTTAATGCATCATATTTTCCTCAACAATGTTTTGTAGTCATACAGCAATTTTATTTGTGTGCAGGCTGGAAACAAAAAGAAAAGCTATGTAACGTGGCATGGGTCATTAAATGGTAATTCTGCGGGCCCTTCTCATCATCATCAAATTGCCCTCAATTAATAATGTCTATCTGGCACTTGGCAAGAGACTAAACAACTTGCATCTGGTCGGAATTAAGACAAGTAACCATTTTTTGTTCAGAAACATAGCAACCAATTCTTCAGGACAGGTTTGGTTTGAGAGAAAGACGCCCGTATACAATAAGTCAGATACCAATGAGCCAAGGGTTTCACATAACACAAAGCAATACAGCCAAACATTTTAGGGTCACCCAAAAAAGCCATGAAAATGGAGTGTTTCCTTTCAAAAGCATTGTGCTATTGAACAGAGTGCATTACTGGCAGCATAAAAAGAATTGCCTCTTGCCTAATGCAGGATGATTAATGTAAAGTAAATCCGAGCAGTAAGACTATGTATTTGATTCATTCTTTAAAGTATAAAACACAATGACAAACATGACATGCAAAGGATGGAGCTTAGGCCATGGATGTTTTTTTAGATGAAACTTATTAATACTCTAAAATCTGTTTGTGCCTAATTTGCTCTGTATTTCATCCATTTTCAATCCATCAGTTCTTACTTTGTTTATATGAAGAAATGTAACAAAACTGAGGCATGCACTGGAAAAAAAAGATGGATATGCCAGTGAAATTGGCAAATAAAAAGACGACTGCTTTTTGGACCATTCTGAGGGATGGAAAAGGCAGTTAAAAATCCAAGCCCATCAGTTCTGTGGATAGATCTGTTGGCATTGTACCAAACATTTGCAGCTCCCTGACCAAAATAAGTTACTTTTGTTATTTGTTTTTTTTAATAAAAATGCTATTGGAAATTGTATTCTGTTGACTAGGTATCCTCAGTTTTAGAGCACAGATGTTTCACAGAACTTACAGAATCAACTATTTGATGCCTAGAATCAGTAGGTAAGTTAGAAGTTGGTAGGGAGGTCAAACAATTGATCAAGGTAGCATCACAGGGCTCCAAACAGTTGTAGGGATGACAACGCTCTGTCCCTGTCTACCTATGTTTTCACACTTTGTTAACATGTCAGATGTGCTTTGGATTGAGACTACAATTGGTGGGTTCAACGCATATTATGTGGCATGACCCAATGCAGTCACCAGGGGGATGTGTGCCCTGAGTAATGCAAAGAGCTGCAGGAGATCATAAAAATGGGAGTTTATCACTTATTTATTCTACACATCACTTTAATGCAGGCTAGCCTCTGGCCAGCCTTCTAACTTGTAGTCAGAGTCTTCACTTGGAAATGCGATAACCCTAACTACCAAGACCTGAGGTGTGCCTTGGCCTAGCTGGTCAGTACGCCTAAAAGAGGGCAAAAAGACATAAAAGTAGGAGTGAATATGAAAGCTTGCTGAAGGGCAGGTAAAAGCCATCAGTCCAGTAAAATAGCGAATGCCCGGACAAGCTCAGTATAAAGTTCTGGTATGTTTCTGCTACAACAGGAGGATCTATGTACTTGATATAGGAAGGGACCGCCGTTTGAAACTTGCAAAAGCTGCCCCGATCCTAAATTAATGTCCAGAAAATGGTTTTGGAATAAGCCTAATTTGGCCAGTAAAAGCCCGGACATAAGAATGAACTGCTTGAAGTGAGAGGATGCGTGAGAAAAGGGGGCAAAGAGCTGTCCAGATGAGCCGCTGCAAAATGATTGCAGAGAAGGTCACACACTTCAGACACCAGTTACTGTATGTAGTAGTGTAAATTACCACAAACCCCTGGTCTGTAACTATTATAGTTTTGGGAAGTTGTACAGCGTAGCGAAAAGGGAACTACCTTGAGCACTAAACTGGGACCTGCGTCAAAAGTGGAAAGGAGACAATAAGTCTGAAACTCCATGGAAAACCTGGCCGGTAACTGGTAGCGGTACAAATGAGATCATCCATGACTTCTCTGAATACCCCTCAATATGGCTTTGAGAGGGTGAGCCGCAAAAATGTATGGATGGATTGTTAGGAGTTTGCAGGGGCCTGAAGTGCCGGTCACCTGATAGAGATACTTGATGGTGTTGGCAGATAAGGCCAATTCGCTGTGGCAATAAAGCAGCGAAAGCCAGAGTCCTGAACCTGAAAAATAAATCTTCCAACCCTTGGTAAAAGCTTTCAGAGTATTCTAGATAAGAACCATTAGCCAGATCGATCACCTGTGACCAGAATGTGACTAAACCATGAACAGCAGGGAATAAGAAGGAACCGGCTTGCCCATCAACTCTGCTACCGGGTGCTGTATGAAATTGGTGAGATACCCACTGAGTAACTCTCCCAAGAAATGAAACTTGAACTTGGCCATGTCAACCTACACATGAAGGACATGATGAGAAGGGACCTTGATCTACCTTAATAATTGGCTGTGGGCAAAACATCTAAAGAAAACACTGAGTTCCCTGACCAACTGGTTGCCATGTGACTGTTGCCAGTATTGGGTAAATAGCGAACAATGCCGAAGAATGCACAAACTTGGGCAGATGAAAAACTTCCGGAGGCCAACCACTCGCGTCCGAAGATGGCCGTAAAACTAACTGAAACAGCAGCGTCTGAAACACTCGAGAGACCTGCTTGTTGGTTGTGGAATGAGCATGGAGATGCCATTCCAGTCACACAGGAACTGGTCCCATATGAATAAGTCGGGTTGTGCCTCTGCTTGTAACCTGACAACTGAGTCAGGGTCCTGAAGGAGGGCCAATAACCTGGAACAAAAGCTCTATCCTGAGAAATAATTCTCATGGCATGATTCAGCATTGCAAAAATGTCCCCTTTTGAACAGACTGGGGATCAGACAAAAAGATGAATGGTCTGATGTACAGTGCCTTGCAAAAGTATTCACCCCCTTGGCATTTTTCGTGTTTTGTTGCCTTACAACCTGGAATTAACATGGATTGTTTGAGGATTTGCATCATTTAATTTACAGAACATGCCCACAACTTTGAAGATTTTTATTTTTTTTATTGTGAAGCAAACAAATAGGTCAAAATAACAGAAAAAGTCAATGTGCATAACTATTCACTCCCTAATACTTTGTAGAGCCAACTTTTTGCGGCTATCACAGCTCCAAGTCGCTTTGGATAAGTCTCTATGAGCTTGCCACATCTTACCACTGGGATTTTTGCCCATTCCTCCTTCCAAAACTGCTCAAGCTCCTTCAAGTTGCATGGTTTGCGCTTATGAACAGCAATCTTTAAGTCTGACCACAGATTTTCTATTGGATTGAGGTCTGGGCTTTGACTAGGCCATTCCAACACATTTACATGTTTCCCCTTAAACCACTCAAGTGTTGCTTTAGCAGTGTGTTTGGGGTCATTGTCCTGCTGGAAGGTGAACCTCCGATCCAACCCTAAAAATCACAGAATGGTACAGGTTTTGCTCAAGAATATCCCTGTATTTAGCCCCATCCATCTTTCCCTCAACTCTGACCAGTTTCCCAGTCCTGACTGCTGAAAAACATCCCTACAGCATGATGCTGCCACCACCATGTTTCACTGTGGGGATGATGTTCTTTGGGTGATGTGATATGTTGGGTTTGCGCCAGACATAGCGTTTTCTTTGATGGCCAAAAAGTAAAATTTTAGTCTGATCAGACCAGAGCACTTTCCTCCATACATTTTGGGAGTCTCCCACATGCCCTTTTACAAACTCAAAACGTGCCATTTTGTTTTTTGCTGAATGTAATGGCTTTCTTCTGGCCACTCTGCCATAAAGCCCAACTCTATGGAGCGTACGGCTTATTGTCGTCCTATGTACAGATGCTCCAGTCTCTGCTGTGGAACTCTGCAGCTCCTCCAGGGTTACCTTAGGTCTCTGTACTGCCTCTCTGATTAATGCCCTCCTTGCCCTGTCTGAGTTTTGGTGTGCGGCAGTCTCTTGGCAGGTTTGCTGTTGTGCCATGTTCTTTCCATTTGGTTATGATAGATTTGATGGTGCTCCTAGGGATCATGATCAAAGATTTGGATATTTGTTTTTATAACCTGACCCTGACTACTTCTTAACAACATTGTCCCTTACTTGTTTGGAGCCTGTTCCTTGGTCTTCATGGCAGTGTTTATTAATTGCGCCTCTTGCTTAGGTGTTGCAGCCTCTGGGGCCTTTCAGAAAGGTGTGTATATCTAATGGCAGATCATGTGACACTTAGATTGCACACAGGTGGACATCATTTCACCAATTATGTGACTTCTGAAGGTAATTAGTTGCACTGGAGCTTTTTATGGGCTTCATAACAAAGGGGGTGACTACATACGCACATGCCAATTATCATTTTTTTATTTCTGAAAAATAGTTTTATGTATATATTTTTCTAATTTTACTTCACCAAATTAGAATATTGTGTTCTAATCCATCACATATAATTCAGATTAAAAAAACATTGAACTAAAGGCAGTAATGTAACAAAATGGGTAAAAAGCCAAGGGGGTGAATACTTTTGCAAGGCATTGTATTTGACCAGTACTCCAAGAGCAACCTCGCAAACATGAAATTAGAGCAGAGAATGATGGCCAAAAAAAAGGATGACTTTGGCCTGGACCTTTAACTTTGCGGGCCGCTAGGGGGACGTTAGCTCAGAACACACCCTGTGAGAGACATAAGACCCTGGTCACTGCCCAGGGATCTGCAAACAGCAGGAAAACAACTAGATAAATTATCCCCTGTCCCTCTTGCAGTAACCCAAGATCCCTTGGAGTGCTTGGCAAAAGGTGTCAAATAAGCAAAAACTGCTTTTGACCCGAGGTTAACCTGGTAGTGAAATTAAATTTTCACCATTTACCATGCCATACCAGAGGGCGGTCTGATAGGAAGTAGCTTCAAAACATTGGTAATATCAGCTTTGGATAGCCAAATACCCCTGCCTAAAAGTAGAAAGTGCTGGATCGCCAGATCCACGGCCGAATGCTTCCACAAAAATAGTTCAGCAGGAATGAGGGCAACCATAACATGGACGTGGAAAGCATATTTAGCACCGCATGAATAGGAGTTAAAGAATTATGCCCAGAAACATGTTCTGCTGGTGGATGGAATTGGGAAAAACAATCATTAAGAGTTCTGCCCTCGTGGCTGTGGCCAGGAAAGCAAAAAAACCCTGTGACGAAGATCAGCTGTGAGTTTAGTAATAGTCCAACTCCTTAATGGCGGGGTGCTATCATGCTCTGTACCCCTACGTGGGGTTGGATGGATGAACGTGAATTCAACACTTCCAAAAACATGCGACATGCCCAAATCTAAGGAATCACGAACCAGAGAAAGTGACAACAGACAACCAGAACATGAAAACACCACCACCCCTTCATGCCTACCCAAGTATATGGATGAGCATGTGAAAATTACCCTAATAACAACCACCACCCTAGAGTATGCAATAAGTGAGCCTGAGTAACCTGCAGTGCATAAGACGAACATTCAGGGCTAATGTACCCACAGACCGAAGTGGTTAGTCGTGCAGGTGTAAAGCGCATCGTATGACGTATGGTATACGGGCGAGAAGATTGTGGTCCATCAATTAAAAATGAAACCTCAGCCCGTATGGATCTCTAGACATGACAGATCCTAAGATGTGAGCACTAGCTAACTATACTGGGGTATACGACATAAATGAACAAAAGGTACAATGAGACATGGAAATGCATATGAGGATGGACACTTCTACTGGTGTATGTGCCATAACTGCATGATACCCAAAGACTAAACACAGATGAAATGGACCCAATGAGAACTAATGAAAAATGGGCCTACCCGTACATTAGCACTGCATGAGTGGGATGAAGGAAGCTAAGCCCCCACCCACTGAAATAAGAGTGCACGGTAGTAAGCTGCGTGAGCCCTCCACACCCTCATGACCGCATGGACTAATGGTAATGAGGAGATAAGGAGCTGCCAGCAACCAAGCCCAGTGGAACTACCAGTCCCAGCACAACAAATCCTGATTGAAAGGAAAACTGTGGCTAGCATTCCTGCACCCCAGACAGACTGAGGCCCCGAAATACAGAGCAGAGGTCCTGACAACTCTCAGGACTGCATGAATAAAGACACCAAATGCAACCCCAGAATGACAGAAATAATTGCGCGATATCGCATGACTGACCACAGCAGTGGAGCTGCCCTACTAAACAGTTAAAAGTTATTACCCCGGAACACATCTTGCGGTCTAAGACGTAAGCAGAAATCCACCAGGGAATATAACATAGGTATACAACTATGACCAGTAAGGAATCAAGCTGTGGCCTCACCACACCTCCACAGCCATGGCAAACAGTACTGCAGAGCTGGGAAGCTAAGCTCAGCCGTTCCCGGTGAAACTACCAGTCCCAGCACAACCTCCCCTAGGCGAAAGTAACTGCAGCCTGCACCCCCCCCCCCCCACTCAAAACTGTTGCGGCCTTGAAGATCTGAGCAGAGGTCCTGACAACTCTCAAGGCTACCGACTACACTGGATGCAACCCCACCATGATAGAAATGCTACAACAGAAACAATAAACCAGGAAAACAAACCGACGAGGGGTCCAACAAAGGAGGAAGGATGTTTACCCCCCAGACAACCCCTACAAACGCAGACTAGCCTCCGGCCAGCCTTCTAACTTATCATTATTGCAGTTTACCAGTTCTTGGATGTGAAGGCTGCATTCATTTCCTTTTTTAGGTTTTTTCTTCTGCTTTCATCTGGTGATCCAGCAAGAAAGTGTTTTTCAAAAGCACAAGCTCTACCGCAGAGCGTATAAGTTTACAAGGATGAGACAAACCACTGGCAGGGGTGCTTAAACTATCAGCTTTTAGTTATTTACGGAAACCTTTATCCCAAAAAGGAAAAAAAATATTTGCTGTAGCTGATTAGAAAGTGTGATCTGGAGTTTGACTTCAATTTGTTAGTGCATCTAAATCTGCTAATATATTTAACACTCCCCTTCCCCCAGACTGACAATGCCTCTGTCTGCTGTGCCTCCTGTGCTCATTCGTCCAGAATGGTGTCTGTACAATAACAGCGGTGTGTTACTGGCCAGATCACCAGGTGAAAACAGAGTGAAAAAAGTCAAAGAAAAGAAAACGCAGCTGCCTCATCTAATGATTAGTAAGCTGAAAGATAATACATTTTTGTTTGAGTTTAAAACCACTTTAAGAATTCTTATCCACTTTAAATGTTTAAATAAGGAAAAAAGAGAGAGGGGATGTGGGGCCTTCCCTTCCATAAAGGATTGCAAGTCCTCCTTGTGACAGGATAAGTGGCCTGGTTGCTAGAGGACGCTAACATTTCTCGAGCGCACTGTCCTCCATTGCAATGGCAACTGCCTCTAATCAAGGATCAGTCTCTGCATGCAAGGAGATGGTCTGCACACCTGGGTGCTCCTAATATTTTACATGCCAGGCAGAAAAAAACATTACTTGAGAGGTGTGCCCCTGGGACAGTCATGCTGGTTTCCTGCTGAAGGTATCCTTTGTTGAAGGTGGAGTGTGTCTCTAGGTCTTTGTGGGACACGATTGCCTAGAGTTTGGTTCTCTTTCTGGGGAGGAACCACAGTATTTTCATGAAGTTTCTCCAGAGGTCTTACTCTGTTCTCACCTTGATCAGATCAAGCACAAGACTCCAGACATTTGCTCAATCCACTCCATATTCTTTCTTAGCGGCCAAAGGATCCCTTTTGGGGTGAATCCACCCATTCTGCAACATTTTGAGGCCTTGTCACACCACATGCAGTCCAGTGCGCTTTTTTGTCCAAGTCAGAAACGCAGGAATAGTAGGTTATATGGTTTCCAATGGCACAGTTCACACCAGTGCGGTCAGATCCAGAAAAAGTAGAACATGCTGCATTTTTTCTGCACTGAACTGTACTGGAATGCAGTAAAACGTATAAAAAATGTACTGGAACACACTTATAGGCACCAAAATATGCACCTGAATGCACTTAAATCCCAATTTAAGGTGAAGAAAAAAAAAAGGAAGAGGGGGAAAAAATGCACCAAAAAGCATCAAAAACGCACTGGAAATGTGCATGCAGAAATCCATTTAGACTGCATGTCTATGGCCCTGAAACAACCCCCTGTGAAACGTAACAGCAGTAGACTGGAGTGCCTTAAAAACAGTCTCTTCAGAATAAACTGGTAGGACTCTGAAACGGAGATAGAGACATATGAACTAGAGGTTCCTATGTTCTAGATTACAGGCACTGGTTCCTTTTAAGGATACTGAGTGAGCGTCGCCAGAATCTTTAGGAAAGTATGGGCTTAGGTTAACCATGGCAGCATTACTGTAAATGTGTTTCAGTAAAAACATGTTGCATCTGCACAGCAGTAATATATCTTGGCCCAATGTAAAGCAAGGCCTGAGATAACCACAAACTCAGGCAGCTGATGTGGATGAGGATTTTAGGCAGCCAAAGGAGAGCAGGTCACTGTTGCTGGGCAGTGGAAACAGACTGGAGAGTCACATGGTGCATTACAATCAGAAGCAGCATGGTGGGATGGTGCTTCCCCAAGGCTGAAAGGCGGCAAAGTGCACATGTCGCTCTACCCTTCTAGATTGTAAGCTCTAATGAGCAGGGCCCTCTGATTTCTCCTGTATTGATTTGTATTGTAAGTGTACTGTCTGCCCTCATGTTGTAAAGCTCTGCATAAACTATACAAATCCTGTTTATTAATAATAATACCCAGAGGATGATTCCAATGTTCGTTCCTTCAGCCTAAACTGCCAGTGGCTAGCAATTTGATAAACGCTCAGCAGTGTAAACAGCGAGGCAGCTCCCACCACTTTAGCTTGAATGTTCTTACCCACAAAGTGAGTCTTCAGAGACAGTCACACACACCTGAGGTTGTGCCACGGGCTCTGAATACATGAACACACTCTAGACTACACTGCACATCCAGTGCAGCAGGTTCTGAGTATAGGCTTCAAGGCTAGCCTTAGGAAATGCCAACTCTGATAGCTGCTATATAGAGACCAGCTCAAGTAGCAGTGTAGCAAGGAATCTTGATGACATGACAAAAAATCCAAGAGGAAAAGGCTAGCAAATAAGACTTCCAACTTCCTATGTCACTAGCAAAAAAAAAAAAAAAAAAAAAGAAACCAGGGCATGACGCATACAGCAGGGGTTATACAGGGGCTGGTTTACAATTTTTCTGTTTGCCAGTGTCCAAATGTTCTGTAAGCGGCACTATAACCCAACTGCAAATTAATTTATGTCCCTCAAGGGATGGGAAAGAAACAATTACCTTTTGCTAAACTCCCAACAAAAAAGCCATATACCAATGAGTAAAACAATTTGCAACGCTTTTAAAAATATCCAAGTGGAAATCTGAAACAGAGCCCAGAAAAACATTATCAAAGAATTTAGCAAAAATTTAAACAAATTAAAATAAATATCTACACACAGCAACAGACTCATGGAGCTTTATCCAGAAATAATCAAGAGATATACAAACACGACTCTTTCTATAAATACATTGATTGTCAAATCAAATTTTGTTTTTATAAGCCCTGCCAATCTACTCAATATAAATATGGGTAATGCTGAATTTGTCTCACTGGTGGTCAAACTATATATCTTAGCAACAGAAATGCTTAGACAAAATATTTCTTGTATTGAAGTTTAATGGTCTAATCAATTAGGGGGGGAAATAATATGTTCTTTATTGTAACATCTGCTGTGCACCAGAATCTACTCCAAGTTTAAGCTGGAGTTCCACTTTAATTATATTGATGGGCCTGTTGTAAAATTCCAGATATGTATAACCAACCTAGTATAGGTGAAAGAACCCAGCATGAAAGAGAAACTAAACACAAGGTTCTAGACTGTACGCTTTAATGAGCAGGGCCCTCTGATTCCTCCTGTATTGATTTGTATTGTAATTGTACTGTCTGTCTTCATGCTGTAAAGTGCTGTGCAAACTGCTATATCAAATCTGAATAATAATAACAACAATAAGGTCTTTCTTAATAACAGTTGAAGCAGCACTCTACTGTAAAAGAACGGCCTCTCCAGAAAGCAGTGTTCAAACTTCACTCCCTTGAAGAGCCCCAGACATTACATGAAGACAAGGTTGCTTTAACTTAAATAGGAATTTTCTTTTACTTGCTGTAAAATCCTTTTCTCAAGTAGTTAATTGGAGGACACAGGAACCTATCGTCTACATATGGGTATAGTTGCTGCTTCTAAGAGAGCAAACATTAGACATAGGGTACATCTCCATCTAGTGACTATACCCTTGTATATACATCACAAGATCAGAGATAGCAAACAGCAAAAACTGTAGAATATCTTAACTAAGGTGAACAAAGCAAAAATGAAGCAGCAACAGACACAAAAAGGTTTTACATAAATAATCATTCTACACACCCTGGACTTTGGACTTTAACCCTCTAACTGCTACAGCTACAGGACAGCATGTTCTGTAGAAAAAACTGACTTACTGGTTGGTTCCCCAGGTGAAAATACAAGAAAGCCCAAAAAAGAAAAATTAATGCTGGACTAACTAATGCTAATACAGACTGGCTTAAACACTTTTTGGTGGACATTGCTTATGCATAGAGACAGTAAGGACATTTGACAAACGCAAGTCTATCCAACAGTTTTCCCATGGCTGGTATACAGGCTGCACAAAGAGCTGGACCGGATGTAACAGCCAGTGAAAAAGGTGTTCCACTTCTCTAATGTTTGCCAAGCATCCTGTGCCACCTTTCGATTTTACACCACAATCCTGGCATTGTAGGCTTGGATCCTTACTGTGTGGCCCTTCAGCTGCTGTGTCTAACAGAGAAATAACAAAATTATTGCTTGGATCGCTGGAAATCCAGCAGGTTGATCAACAGCTCGGGTTCCTCCAGCATCCAGGGGCTCTAATCAATGTTAAGGGTCCTGCAACAGATGGATTGCCCCAAGACACCATGGACATGTTAAGCATATCGGTCAACCATTTTATACTTGCTAAAAGGGGAAGCCACAAGATCTGCCATTAATTTTTGTTCACCAGAAAACCGGTTCCTCAAATATCTATTCCCTTTATTCACCAAAAGTTTGACCTCCTGACTACCGGGCAAAGGTCTGTTAGCTGAAGCAAAGCCTTAGTCACCTGCACAATCCCTATATGGGGGGGGGGGGGGGAGGAGGAGAACACACAATTTCTATAGACTAAAAAACTTGGTTTGTTAAGGCTGAGTTCCAGGCATTTTGTAACCCCCCCCCCCCCCCCCCCCATTCTTGGCCACTTCCTATAATCTACTTGACTTTTTTTTCTCCGGAAGTGCAAATATCTATTTTGCGGTTTTAATCCTCCCCTTCCGCAGTACCTCGGGTACATCATGTTCGCCTACTCATTGCTTCCTGGGATATGAGTGTCATCAATCCCAGGAGTCAATGGGCATCCGCTGCTTGTATCATCGCCTCACTTTGAATGATATGCACATTAGCAAGATAGGTAGGTGCCTGCTGGGCAGCCAGCACCGCCATATCCTGGAAGGAGATACTAGTGGGCTTTCAGAAGCCCACACTGAAGATGGGAGCGCACTTGGTGGGGACAGCAAGGCAAGTAAAAAAACAAAAAACAAAACAAAACAAAAAAAAACAAAACAAAAAAAAAAAACCACACATTTACAAAACCTACATTCATTACTAATCCCGTTGGATATAGGATTAGGTTGAAACACGGGGCGTTTTCAATCTTTAAGTTTCAGATTGGTGTGCACACAGTTTTTTTTTTTCTTTTTAGGAATACAAAAGGTAATAGACACCAGCAGTTGAAATAAACATGAATTAGCTTTTATTATGATTGCATAATTGGCAAGTCTTGACAATATATTGAGCTAAAATTCCCATTCCTTTAGTAAAACAGTCTCCTTTGTGTTGCTTATTTTTAGGCAGTATTAACTTTTAAAATCTTAAAACAGGAAAACTTAAACAACTCGTAGTTTTGTTTTAAAGAGTAACTGCAGTCTGCTCACATAATTTGGCATAAAAACATCTTTGCCATTCTGAAGCTTCCCTCCCACCACTTTGCATATTATTTTATATTATTTTATATATACTGTGATTCTGTGCTTGCCAAACATGCTGAAGAAATCACCCTCCACTAAGTCTGGCTGCAGCCATTTTAACTGTGGGCAGCTGAAGCTGCTGCCTGTTCACTTCCTGGATTTACACAGACACACAAGGGCACAAACTCCAGCTCTGCGGCCCTCATTGGCCCTCTTATGACTCATCACCACCCCTCCCTTCCTGGCAAACTCAGAGAGAGAGAGAGCTGTGCAGGATGTCATAAGCCTAAGCTTTTTACCAGACAAGAAACAGGAAGTGGGCTGTATAAGGTATTTACTGGCAGAAAAAAAAAAAAACAACGTTTTACTATCCAAAACAACAAGGCAGAAGATTTAATAGATGGAAAGTTGAAAAAAATGACTGAAGGTCCGCTTTAAGCAGTAAGGAAAAAAAAAAAAAAAAAAAAAAAAAAAAAAAAAGGACCTGTAAAAGAAAAAAAAATTCCAAAGACTTCATGACCAGGGACTGTCCATACAATCAAATAGTTGTGAACCAAGGATAGAGCACTACAAAAAAAAAAAAAATACATCCCTAATTTGCTGGGAAGACTATACATCTTCCTGCCATGCAATGTGTTCTGTAAGCATACAGTATGCATAAAAATAGGGGGCAAAAAAAAAAAAAAAGCTTAAATCAGCTCCAGAAGTATGTTTGCTACAAAATGAAAACCACACCGATCTGGGGTCACAAGAGCAGAGTTTAGATGAAATGTAATCAGGACTTAGCCAACATACATAAAATAAGAGAGTGGAGCCCAAGTACCTGGGAACATATGGCGAGATTCAAAAGGGGGTTTCACCTCTACGAGGTAAAGGACATGATGAGGCTCTCCAGGAAAAAAAAAAGGAAGGAATGAGCAACAAGCTTTGATATATGCAAAAAAACAAAACAAAAAAAAAAACAAACAAAACAAACAAACAAAAAAAAACCTACTGTTAAAATGTTTAATTGGAACAATGTGATCCAGAGTGTAAACAAGTCACTTTTTAAAAGAAGCCAAAAACTACAAAATAGCAGCTCCTTTGGCAAGAAGGCAATCATATAGGAGATTAAATACTATTTCTCTAAGCCAATGATCTGGAAGAAGCATACAGATCAAAGATTCTGGGCTTCAGTCAATCAATGTATATTTGTTCTAATTGAGTGGCTAAAACAATTTTAAGAAAGAGATAAGACTAACAGTATGACCTTTCATACCAGCTTCTGCAAGTATGGTGCAAAAACAAGCTGATGCGCAAAGCATTACTGTAGCTTATCAATGAGTAAAACTACCTACCAAATGCCACCTTACTGAGCAACACGGCATGTATATCAACATTACTTTCCACTTCATATTTCTCCATGTGAAGTCTAGGTTGAAACGTATAGTTTAGCGCTAGCTGGGGTACTGGGCCCAAAAACATCCTCCAACTTTATTTAAAGAAGAACTCTGAGGGGGAGAAAGTATTTTCCCATGCAATGGGGCTGTGCCCACACTGCATGGGTCAACTGCTCATTTTCATCTAGGGGATTGCGGACCGGCTTATACTTACCTAATCCGCTGACTGCAAGACCAGTCAACGCCGCGCTCCCCTTCACGCCAATGGTCTGAATGCACTGCTCCTGACATCATCACACCCAACACATGGACATGAGGACGGAAGGAACGGTTTTCCACTGTATGTGGTTTGCGCAGTTTTGCAGAGGATCAAAGGTGCAGGTAAGTACAGCTTTCCCTTGCGCCTGTAGACAAAATGAGCAGTTAATCCATGCAGTGGAGTTCTTCTTTAAACTGGAGTAGTTCAAACTGTATTAACTATAATATTAGTTAGCACTATAAAGTGATACTAATCTTCTAGTCCTCTTTGCTGGTTACATGTTCCAAAAAAAAAAAAAAAAAAAAAGCCTTTGTAATACAGAGTAAAAATAAATACAAATAAACTGTTTTAAATGGTCATACAAATATACACTATATTACCAAAAGTATTGGACCGCTTGCCTTTACACGCACATGAACTTTAATGGCATCCCAGTCTGTAGGCTTCAATATTGAGTTGGCCCACCCTTTGCAGCTATAACTTCAACTTTTCTGGGAAGGTGGTCCACAAGGTTTAGGAGTGTGTCTATGGGAATGTTTGACCATTCTTTCAGAAGCGCATTTGTGAGGTCAGGCACTGATTTGGCCAAGAAGGCTTGGATCTCCACTCTAATTCATCCCAAATGTGTTCTATCGGGTTGAGGTAAGGACTCTGTGCAGGCCAGTCAAGTTCCTCCGCCCCAAACTTGCTCATCCATGTCTTTATGGACCTTGCTATGTGCACTGGTGTGCAGTCATGTTAGAACAGGAAGGGGCCACCCCCAAACTCTTCCCCAAAAAATGAAATTGTTCAAAATGTTTTGGTATGCTGATGCCTTAAGAGTTGCCTTCACTGGAACTAAGGGGCCAAGCCCAACCCCTGAAAAACAACCCAAACTATAATCCCCCCCTTCCACCAAATGATTTGGACTAGTGCACAAAACAAGGTCCATAAAGACATGGATGAGCGAGTTAGGGGTGGAGGAACCTGACTGGCCTGCACAGGAGTAGACTTCAACACGATGGAACACCTTTGGGATGAATCAGAGTGGAGACTGAGAGCCAGGCCTTCTTGTCCACATCAGTGCCTGACCTCACAAATGCGCATCTGGAAGAATGGTCAAACATAAGACGCCATTAAAAGTTTATGTGCGTGTAAAGGCAGGCGCCCCAATACTTTTGGTAATATAGTGTATATTTGAAATCAAATCTTTATTATTTTGTGGAAATAACATGGTGTGGGTGGAGTTCTGCCAGTCACAGGCTGTGCCACGCCCCTCTAGCTTGTGTCTTAGAATAAGAGGGAGATGAAGCCTCCATTTAGCTACATGTAATATCCCGCCCCCATTATTGTTTAGCTGGTTAGTGGGCATGAGAGGGAGTGGGCAGTCTTTTACCACTGTGTATACGCTCACTTGTGTGACTCTATAGTCACATGGGCTGCTCAGATGTGATAGGGAGGAAATGCTTAGCATAGAAACTCACTGAAAACTGAGCATGTGCATAGCTGCCACTACAACTGCAAAATCCCTAGCTACACTGAGGACATGGACAGGAGGAGGAGATAGAGAGCAGCAGGATCAACCATGTTTTTCTAGAATACAGAAAACGAATCTCATAGTGACTAAATATGTAATACAGCATTTATGGATAGTTTAGTGAGACACTAATTATCTTCTATGGTCACACACATTGACAAAAGCATCCCAATTAGATGGTGTATGTGGTGTGAACCATCATTACAGAGCAAGACTAAAAAGGAAAATAGCTTTGAATGATCACTAAACTAGAAGTGTTCGCGGTTACTTTTCCTATGGCCTGTGCTGACCAGCTGCATGTAAACTTCAGGAAACAATGGTTGGTCTTCTGGTTAACAAGGATTCTTAAAGATATTTTCTTTGATGATCTACTGGTATTAAAATAAAATTAGCTTCTCTTTTCTAGTAAGGAAATTAAGCTTTTTTTTAGTCAATTAAACAAAGTAACAATCAATGACCAATGTACAATAAAAGTAAATTTGTCACTAGAAAATGCTAGCTTTTTGGCTGACACAGTAAACTATTAGCTTTAAAGTGATTGCAAAGCTTTAGTTTTTATTTTTTTAAAATTTCAAACATGTCATACTTACCTGCTCGGTGCAATGTATTTTACTGTATTGAGGAGCGGTGTTACCCTAGGACAGGTGTTGGGATTACAAAGATCCTCTACATAACACACAGGAGGGATGTTTTAAAGTCCAGAGTAGAGAACAGGGCAAGGCTGATAATGCTGCTTAGTAATAAAAAAAGAAAAGTTTTAGGTTTTTGCAGATTTATACTTACCTAGGTGGATGCAGCATCAGTCCCCCGCTGGCTCTAACACTGAGAACGGAGGCTGAGCCAGGTGGCGGTCCAGGCAGCGTCGCAATTTTGCCAAAGCCTGGAAGGGCTCTGTGACATCAGCGGAATTCAGCCCGCTGTCTGCTGAAAACGGGTCACAGGAGTGCCAAATGAACTGTACTCTTGTGATCCACAGAAGTATAGCCAAACAAGCTTTGGCTGTACTTCTCCTTTAAGTGAAGCACAGACAGAGCGCACAGAAAGGTATGAGCTCCATGGATTTCTGGTAAAAGCAACAGGCATATTTTTGCATTTTATAATTAAATGTACAAATAAAAGCATTTTATGTCCAACAAACTAAAGGGGAACAAATAAAAGAAGCTCATTCCTAAGCGTTATATACACAACCAAAGCAGATGCTACATAAAGAAAAACTTAACTCCTCTATTATGGCATTTCTGTCACACTAAATAATAAAATGAAGGCCTAAATAGGCAAGCCAAATGAAAATATATTGCTGGGAAGGACATGAATATCAAGCAAATGCATATAACGTTGCAATGTGTAGACATACAGTATAGACAGGGAGGGACATCAGTGGAGTATGAGATCCAAGCCTATTGCCGATTTGCTCAAAAGTTGTTTTCTGGACAGCACACAAAAATCTTATCGAGAAATGCATTGTGGATGTTCCAAGCATCATTAAAACCATAAGAATCTAAACATCATCTACAGCCAACCACCATTAAACATGCAAACTGTGAACGATAAAGCACGCCAGTCTCCCTGAGCTTTCATCAAAGGCTCAACTCTTAAACCTGAGCCAAGTTAGGGATCAACGAACGATTGGAGGGCTGAAAGATCAAGCACTTCGAACATTCTAGTGTGAAATCCATGTGACAAGTTGTTCAAACATACAAAAACTAGTTATCGATAGCCAAAGTGTAAAGAGTACAAGCCTGAACTTTCAAGTATAGGACAAGTAGGCTGTGGTTTATGTAGGATGTGTTAAATAGAAAACTGGCAAACAGAATCTCTTTGTTATGTAAAGGAGAAGGAGAACGGGGGGGGGGAAGCAATGAACGCAATGCAAATAAATAGAATTGTAAAGCCAAAATAGATTGGTCTAGGGGGTTAAAATACCAGTGACCACCAATGACAGACCATTGCAAACAATACGATTTCAACCTCCAGTAAGCTTTCTTTTACCAATAATTGAACACACACTATTTCAAGTTAGCAATTTATCCAATAAACAGACAAGCACTTAAAACCCTTCAAAATAACTCTAGTCTGGTAGTTAAACTGGCTGATAAGGGTGGTAATGTAGTGGTCATGGATGTTGAGAATCATGAAGCCATGTACCGCGACATCCCTAACCACTTAAAGTGGATGTAAACCCGAAATTTTTTTTTTTTTTTTATGTCATAATGTAGAGTATAAGATTTCCTATAATTTGAGCCCATTCTTGCCACAGAGTTAATCCAGCTCTGAGCAATCCTCTTTTATTGTTCAGTGAGATAAAACTTGAAAACAGAGAAAAAACTTTGTCAAATCCTCCCCCTTGCTGTGAGTGGCAGGTTATTTACATATCTCGTGCACTAGCCTAAGACATGCATTATTTAATTCCCACCCCCACTCCTTTCTTCAGCAGCTCTGCAAGGATTGGCTGTTCCACACCTCAGCATGATTTGGCATGCTGAAGTCATGTGGTTACTTTCCTGTCTTTTCACTGGATGTTAGAGATCATAGCAGAAGTTCAGTGTAAGAAATACACAGGAGAAAATGCGTATTGACAAGGAGAGTGTAGAGGTGGGCGGGGAGTCTACTGACATCATTACTCCACCCACCGAGCTCCAGACAACAGACCCACCCACAGAATATGCAGTTTTTCAGGTCTAATAACAGACAGAGGGGAGACATTTGACAGGTAAAGATACAGGCAGGAGGCATGTATATCCTTATAGATAACCCCTATGGCTGTAGTTTAGAAAGGATGACATTGGGTTTACATACGCTTTAAGCCCCGGACCATTTGGCTGCCCAAAGACCAGAGCACTTTTTGCGATTCGGCACTGCGTCATTTTAACTGACAATTGCACGGTTGTGAGACGTGGCTCCCAAACAAAATTGTCGTCCTTTTTTCCCCACAAATAGAGCTTTCTTTTGGTATTTGATCACCTCTGCGGTTTTTATTTTTTGTGCTATAAACAAAAAAATAGCGACAATTTTGAAAAAAATGCATTATTTTTTACTTTGCTATAATAAATATCTCCAAAAAATATATAAAAAAACATTTTTTTCCCTCAGTTTAGGCAGATACATATTCTCCTACATATTTTTGGTAAAAAAAAAAAAAAATCGCAACAAGCGTTTATTGATTGGTTTGCGCAAAAGTTATAGGGTCTACAAAATAGGGGATAGGTTTTTGGCATTTTTATTAATTTTTTTTTTTTTTACTAGTAATGGCGGCGATCATCGATTTTCTTTGTGACGTGGCACTTTTTTGGGACCATTCACATTTATACAGTGAACAGTACAAATAAAAATGCATTGATTACTGTGTAAATGTGACTGGCAGTGAAGGGGTTAACCACTAGGTGACACTGTAGGGGTTAAGTGTGTCCTAGGGAGTGATTCTAACTGTGGGGGAGAGGGGCTATGTGTGACACGACATGGATCACGGCTCCTGATTACAGGGAGTGGTGATCAGTGTCAGTGTCACTAGGCAGAATGGGGAAATGCTTGTTTACATCAGAATTTCCCCGTTGTTCTTCTCCGTGAGACGATCGTGGGTATCCCCGCGGATATCGAGTCAGCGGGACCCTGCGATCACACTCACGGAGGTCTTGGCGGGCGCAAACTGCTTCTTAAAGGACAACGTACAGGTATGTTAATCTGCCTGTATGTGCCCTTTTGCCGACGTATATTGGCGTGAGCCGGTCGGCAAGGGGTTAACAATAAGGAATGGTACCGACCCATCTCCAAAAATGTGGTTGAAAACTTTACTCAGGAATACTGTTCCCCAATTTGTAAAGCCTACCAAAATGGGCTTATTGACAAGAATACATGGAACTATTTAAACACAAAAGAACTAAAGATTCCTACCTTCTATGTGCTGCCCAAAGTGCATAAATCACTAACAAATCCTCCTGGTTATCTAATTGTGTCGGGCTGTCAGAGCTAGCTCCCTTGAAAACGCTAGCTCCCTTGTGGACAAATGCCATGTCGCCTCACTTTTTTTTGTACATTAAAGACACCATTGATCTTCGTACCCTTGAGGGGATGCATATCCCCCAAAACACTTGGCTTGTGGCCATTGATATAGAAAGTCTTTATAACACCATTCCACATAGAGGTATTGATGTTATTCGGAATCAGTTGAAAGAAAGGGGACAGACGGCAGACTCTTACAACCAGTTTGTTCTGGAACTGCTTAAGTTCATCCTTACTCGCAACAAATTTATGTTTGGCTCCTCCCATTTCTTCCAGGTACAGGAGGTTGCAATGGGCACACGCTGTGCCCCGTCTTACGCCAACCTGTACATAGGAGGGTGGGAGAGGAATTTTTTGCATGAGATGGTTTTTTCTAGTTATCTGCAGCATGTCATCTCGTGGCATAGATATGTAGATGATATTCTACTTTTTTGGTCCGGCACAAGGGATAAACACTCGCGGTTCATGGACAAACTGGCTGTCAATTTTGATCTTAAATTTACTATTAATTGTAATCAGCATAAAATCTGTTTCTTGGATCTAGAGATCTATGTTGGCTTTCTATATTCATCATTATATCGAAAGCCATCTGCTGGAAAATTGGATTTTTATGTCATACTTATCTGTAAAATCCTTTTCTTTGAGTACATCATGGAACACAGTCAGGCTAATATTCATTACCTGCTGGGTTATACTTCATCATTAGGTGAATGGACACTGGTAGACCAAAGGTCTTCAGACAGGAAGTGATCCCCTATACAACCCCTCCAATACAGTAAGTACTTTAGTTTTGTAGCAAGCACTAAATCCTCAAAAAAGAGGGGAGGGATCTTTGTGTCCCATGATGTACTTAAAGAAAAGGATTTTACAGGTAAATACGACGTACAAATCCTATTTTCTTTTTCACACATCATGGGACACAGAGTCAGGCTAATATTCATTACCTGCTGGGACATCTCAGAGCAATAGCCTTGAGGGGAGGAAGACACCCTGCCAAATAGCCATCAGAACTTATACGGCAGCCCGCAGTACACTGCGGCCGAAAGCCGAATCCTCAGCTGCTTGAACATCCACTTGATAATATTTTGTGAACATATGCACTGAAGACCAGGTAGCAGCCTTACAAATCTGAGCCACAGATACCTGATGGCTAAAAGCCCAGGAGGTTCCTACACCCCTTGGCAATGGAAGCTACCTGCCCCTTCTTGGGTCCTTTTTTTTTGTTTTACTAAGAGTCCGATCCTCGGATCTCCACAGATCTAGACAGCTAAACCTTGACTGCCTGGACAACGTCCAAGGAATGCAGTTGTCGACGAACGAGGCTGAGAGAAAAAAGAAGGCAAAATAATGTCCTGATTTAAACGAAAGGCCATTACTACCTTTGGCAAAAAGGATGGAACAGGTCGTAACACTACTGTCATGGTGAAGGATCAAGTACGGTTCCCTCCATGAAAGGGCGCCAACTCCGACACCCTTCTAGCCGAGGTGATAGCCATCAGGAAGGCTAGCTTGCGTCTTCTTGTGAAAAAAAAGGAAGGCTATCTTGCGTGACAGCAAGTCTAATGGAATTTCCTTAATAGGTTCAAATGGTTGTTTCTGTAACACAGACAGCACCAAGTTCAAGTCCCAAGGACACATAGGTCAACTAATGGGGGGGGGGGGGGAGCAAGTGAGTTGCCCCTTGCATAAAGGTTTGGATCGGTGAATGGGAGGCTAAAGGCCTTTGAAGAATACTGATAGGGCCGAAACTTGACCCCCGATTGTACTCCAAGCCAATTTGATTTCCACAGCTGATTGTAGGAGAGAGAATTCTCCCAATCACATATTTTTTTTACGAGGATGCCATTTTCTGGCTTCACATCAAGCAATATAAGTCTTCCAGACCTTATGATAAATCTTCCTAGTGACAGCTTTTCTAGCATTCACTAGAGTAGACACAACTGGTCCCGAGATGCCACGGTCCTTTAACACCCTGGCTTCAATAGCCCTGCTGTCAAATTTAGAGACTGTAAATTGGGGTGGAATATAGGACCTTGAGACAGTAGATTGGGGCAATGTGGAAGCGTCCATGGACCGTCTATCGTCAGTCTCACAATCTTTGGAAATCAGGGCCTTCTGGGCCAGGCTGGTGCCACCAGAATGACTGGAACCCTCACTCTCCGAATCCTGCGCATCAAATGTGGAACGAGAGGGATCGGAGGGAAGGCATAAACCAGGGAGTACTGGCTCCATGGAACTACAAGAGCATCTACTCCAATTGCCAGAGGACCCCTTGTTCGGGACACAAACTGCTGTAGCTTGTTGTTGAACCTGGATGCCAGTAGGTCGACCTCTGGCCATCCCCAACGTTGGCAAATTTCCTGGAACACCTCTGGGTGTAAGTAACATTCCCCCCCGGACAGATCTGCTGGCGGCTGAGATAATCTGCCTTCCAGTTCTCTACTCCCAGGATATGGACTGCCGATCTCATTGGCACATGTCCCTCTGCCCAGGCTAGTATGTGATTCACTTCCTTCAGAGCTGAATGACTCCTAGTACCGCCTTGGTGGTTTATATAGGCCACTGCAGTGGCATTGTCGGAACTGAACCCTGATGGGGCAGTCCTGAAGCTCCCCCTTCCAGGACCGCAGGGCCAGACGTACTCCCCGTAGTTCTAGGACATTGATGGGCAGGGTCTGCTCTGTCCCTGACCATTTCCCCTGAGCTGTGAGCCCGTCTAGGGTCGCTCTCCAGCCTGAGAGCCTGGCATCTGTAGTCAGTACTCTCCAAGTTACTGGGAGAAAGGATTTTCCCCTTTCGCAGGTTCTGATCCTGCGACCACCAGTTTAGGCTTAAGCATGTCTGAGGAGATAAGCACATTGGATAATCCAGGGCTTTTCTTCCTCTGTTCCAAGCCAACAAGATGTCTTGTTGTAAAGGCCTGGAATGGAACTGGGCATAGGGCACTGCCTCGAAGGAGGATACCATCCTCCCTAGAAGACTCCTACAGAGCCGAATGGAGGGTTGTCTGGTGCCCCTTATCTAACACACCTGATCCTTCGGAGCACAGATCCTTATGGGTTGCAAGAATACTCTTGCTTGGACCGTGTTTAGAATCAGACCTAAATATCTTAGACTTTGAGCTGGTCTCAAGGCTGACTTTTCGGTATTTATGATCCAGCCTAAGCTTTTCAAATACCTCACTGCAGGTTATGCTTTGTTCTAGAGCCTGTACTGAGTGATCTCTGAGCAGGAGGTCGTCAAGATACCCAAGCACCAGGATCCCTTGGGCCCTTAAAAGACCCAGTACTGGTGCTAGGACCTTTGTGAACTCCCGGGGAGCTGTAGCAAGCATGAAGGGTAGAGACACAAAATGAAAAGGACATTCCTCTACTGCAAAACGTAGGAACCTCTGATGAGGCTGAAAGATAGGTACGTGTAAGTACGCGTCCTTTATATCGATGGAGGCTAAAAGTCTCCCCTCTGGAGTGAGGTTACTACTGAGCGGACAGACTCCATCCGAAAGGACTGCATCAATAGATACTTGTTCAGGGACCTTAGGTCCAAAATGGGCCTTGTGTCCCAGTTTGGTTTCTGAACCATAAACAGGTTTGAGTAAAACCCTGTGCCCCTTTTGAATACAGGAACCTCTGCAATCACTCCTTGATGCACTAGATGTAGTGCCTGAAGCAATAAGTTTCTTTTTGGAGGATCTGAGGGAACGCTAGATCTTAGAAACCTCCGGGGGTGAAGCCCCCATAACTGCAGCTTGTAAACGAGAGATATAATTGAGGTGACCCACTCATCCCGAATTGTTGTTTTTCAAATGTCCGCAAAGTGCAACAGCCTTCCCCCCACCCGATGGAGTGGGGGTGTCCCCTCAAAAGGAGGGCTTGCTGCTGGGTTTAGAAGAATTTTGGACCCAGGGCCTTTTCTGGCCCCGGCCTTGTGGCTTGCCCCTGGCCCTAGCGCCCGTCTACTTTCCAAAATGGGGTCATTTGGGGGGGGGGGGGGTTTGTGCCACCTGGGCATTCCATGGCCTCCGAAACTGTGATAGGCAGTGAAGAGTGAAATCAAAAATTTACACCCTTACAAAGCCTGAAGGCGGTGCTTGGTTTTCGGGGTCCCGTACGCGGCTAGGCTCCCAAAAAGTCTCACACATGTGATATCCCCGTACTCAGAAGAAGCAACAGAATGTATTTTGGGGTGTAATTTCACATATTCCCATGGCATGTTTGAGCAATATATTATTTAGTGACAACTTTGTGCAAAAAAAAAAAAAAAAAAAATTTGTCTTTTTCCCCGCAACTTTTGTCACAATATAAAATATTCCATGGACTCGACATGCCTCTCAGCAAATAGCTTGGGGTGTCTACTTTCCAAAATGGTGTCATTTGGGGGGGTTTTGAACTGTCCTGGCATTTCATGCACAACATTTAGAAGCTTATGTCACACATCACCCACTCTTCTAATCACTTGAAGACAAAGCCCTTTCGGACACTTTTGTTTACATGAAAAAAAAATTATTTTTTTTTGAAAAAAAATTACTTTGAACCCCCAAACATATATATTTTTTAAAGCAAATGCCCTACAGATTAAAATGGTGGGAGTTTCGTTTTTTTTTCACACAGTATTTGCGCAGCGATTTTTCAAACGCTTTTTTTTGGGAAAAAACACACTTTTTTTAAATTGTATTGCACTAAAACACACTATATTGCCCAAATGTTTGATGAAATAAAAAAGATGATCTTAGGCCGAGTACATGGATACCTAACACGACATGCTTTAAAATTGCACACAAACGTGCAGTGGGACAAACTAAATACATTTTTAAAAGCCTTTAAAGAAGAGGTCTACTGCTAAAATTACTGCCCTCGATCTGACCTTCGCGGTGATACCTCACATGCATGGTGCAATTGCTGTTTACATTTGACGCCAGACCGACGCTTGCGTTCGCCTTTGCGCGAGAGCAGGGGGGGACAGGGGTGCTGCTTTTTTTTTTTAATTATTTTTTTGCTTTTTTATCTTATTTTTAAACTTTTCCTTTCATTTTTTTTTAAATCATTTTTATCGTTATCTCAGGGAATGTAAATATCCCCTATGATAGCAAAGCATCTGACCACACCAAGATCGGTGTGATAGAATGCTTTCCCAATGGCGCTGTTTACATCCGGCGAAATCTAAGTAAAAAAATGCTCGTAGCTTCTGGTTTCTTAGGCCATAGAGATGTTTGGAGCCATTCTGGTCTCTGATCAGCTCTATGGTCAGCTGGCCGAATCACCGGCTGCATTCTCAGGTTCCCTGTTGGGACAGGAGAGCAAGAGAAAAACATGGAAGACGGTGGGGGTTGGGGGCATTCCCTCCCAATGCTTGTAAAAGCAGTCTAGAGGCTAATTAGCCACTAGGATTGCTTTTACATGAAAGCCGACCGCTGGCTGAAAAGAATGATAACAAGATGATACCCAAACCTGCAGGCATCATTCTGGTATATCCACTCAAAGTCCAGCAACATACCAGTACGTTGCTGGTCCTTGTTGGGCATATATTGTAAACTTTTTTTCATGCAGCCTGTGGGCTGAACGAAAAAGAGAGATCGGTGGGTATGCCCACTATTAGAATACCTCCCTTCATCCACCCACTTCCAACGAAGGGCATACATGCAAATCGCTCCTCCGCCCCTGCTGCTCCCATGCTTCGGCATATATGCTCTTTTTTTTAACTGTGGTGGTGAAATCACCTCCGATAGCGCTGGAGTCATGGCTTTATGTATCGTGGGAGCAAACGCTGTTGCTGTCAAGATAAATAAATCCGCTCTGCAGCTGAATGGCGTACCTGAAAACAAAAAAATGGTTAACAATAAAACAGTAAAGTATAAAAAAACTGCATACCTATAAAGCAAACATGATAAAACATAACAATAAAACATTGCAGAATAGAATACAGTAAAAAAAGAGCAGAACAATAGAGAGAGAATAGAGAGAGAACAATAAAACGACAACTATTTTTGGTTTTCTTATTTTATATATTTTTTTGTGGATTTGTTTACACTTTTTTTTGTAACTAACTTTTGTAACTGTAACCGGTTCCAGGTTCGGGTCTCTCAAAAGACAATGGCATCTTGGGAGACCCTGTGAAAGTGTGCCTAGTCTGTGCAGTGCTGTACTCTATGCTAATACTCAACTAGTGCATGGTAGCGTTCAAAACATTCACCAATACAAAGACCAGGATTGTCAGGACAGGAGGGACAATAATAGCGGGTGTCACGCCTATATCCACGCTTGCTGCAGACACAACATCTTTTTTGGGGAGCTCGTTGGGTAGGGGTACTCGGGAGGACAAAGAAAATGCCTCTCATGCAGCCGGCTTACTGCATTTGGTTGGGGAAGGTGAGGTGGAGCACCGTCTGGAAACAGAAGGGGTCTGACGATCTCTTCCTGGAATTTAAGGAAGGATCCGGTCCATCCTGAAGCTCTGTATAGCACATGAGCGTTCAGCAAAGCCAATTGAAATAAATAGACACTTTCTTGTACCAGCGTCTGGCCTTACGGGCAATTAGGTACGGCGCCAACAACTGGTCGTTGAGGTCCACCCCTCCCATATTTTGGTTATATTCGTGGACACAGAGGGGTTTCTCCACAACACCAGTCGCCATAGTAATTTGGACCATCGTGTCTGCATGAAAGGAGATAAGAACAAAAACATTCTTATTATACCTCCACTTCATAGCGAGCAAGTTATTACACTTGAAGCAGGCTTTCTCCCCCAGCCTAAGACGGGAATCTACAAGCCGCAGGGGAAAGCCTTGGCGTTTAGGTCCAACGGTGCCACATGCTCCAATCTGCTGATCAAACAAGTGACTAAAAAGTGGCACGCTCGTGTAATAATTGTCCACATATATGTGGTACCCCTTTCCGAATAAGGGTTACACCAAGTCCCACACAATCTTGCCAGAGCTTCCTATGTAGTCAGGGCACTTTGTCGGCTCTACCTGGCTATCTTTTCCCTCGGAAACCATAATACTACATGTATAGCCTGTGGCCCTGTCACAGAGCTTATACATCTTGACCCCGTATCTGGCACGCTTGCTGGGAAGGTACTGTTTGAATGACAAGCGGCCAGAAAACGTAATCAGGGACTCATCAACGCAGACAACTTGATGGGGAGTAAACAAGTCTACAAAACGTTGAAGTGGTTTACGAGGGGCCAAATTTTGTAGAGCCGATCGTATCCAGGGTCTCCACAAGGACAACAGAGTTCAATGACAATGAAGTGCATGAACTGCAAAATCTGCTCGTATCGTGCCCTGGTCATGGAGGCAGAGAACAAGGGCATATGGTGAATTGGGTCAGTGGACCAATATGACCGCAACTCACTCTTTTTCGTTATGCCCATCTCTGGCAAGGGAGGACTGGGGAATAGTGGCGATGTGTTGACCAGCGTACAAATTGCTTTGGTCCACAATAGATCTATAGAGATCTTTGGTGAAAAACAGCGAATAAAAATCAAATGACGAAAAAATCAAAGGCGGGTTGGCCAGTGAATGGGGGAAGTACGGGTGCTGTAGAAGTGGTGGGTTCCCAATTAGGATTGGCCAATGCAGCAGGAAGAGCACTATGGGTACGACGGGCCTGTGTTCCTCTTCTTGGTGGCAGCAGGACACTACTTGTGCTTGCCACCTCACCAGGTTGAACTGCACTTATGGGACTCGCCACGTCACCACGTGATACTGCAGTGCTGGATTGACTACGACCAGGGTGTACACTAGGCCACTGGTGCTTGCCAGTTCACTAGAAGGAATAGTGGCGCTAGTACTGCTCTGCTCCTTACGAGGGACCTGCGGTTCTTGCACATCAATGACAGAAGAAGATGATTAGGGTCTTTTAGGCCTGACCTTGGCAGGGACCACAACTCCGTTGTCAGAGCTATCTGTCATGGAGCCCTGTCCTCTACAGGATCGTACTCGGAGCCTAAATCTGACAGATGAGTGACTTCCTCTTCACTATCTGTCATGCTCAGAAATGTGTAGGCCTCTTCACTAGTGTACCTTCGATTTGCCATTTTGGGCTCTAAATTTAGTGGTACACTAGTGAGACTCACAGGTAAAAAAAATAAAAGCTCCTGTCAGCGACTGTATCAAAACGCTACCAAAAAAACTGTTAGCGATGGCAGAGATCAGGCCAGACTCTTTTTTTGTAAGTGACAGTGATCGATCGATACTGAACTTGGGTGGGCTGGGCTGGGAGGAGGGGCTAAACACAGGTGCTAGCAGGTATCTGGCTGATCCTGCTAACACTGCATTTTTGGGAACCCTAAACTGCTGGGGGCACTAGTATAGATCTATATTGATCCGTTCAGATACTATACCACTAAGGGAGGTGTATGCTGCGTGCGTGGGTGTTAGCGGTACTGGCACTAACCTGACGCTGCCTGGGGCGACGCAGACCCTAAAACTTAACTTATATCACCGCCGGTGATCAGGGGGTTAAACCTTTATTAGGTAATAAACGGCAGGTGTCCTGAAATTATAAAAAACAAACTAACCAGCATCACCCGTAACAGTTATATGGCGATCACTGGTGAAAGGGTTAACTAGGGGGCAATCGGGGTTAAAACCTTTACTAGGTAGTATATGGGGGTCCCTGACGCTATAAAATGCTGACGGCGAACATAAATAGTTACCTCCCTAACTAGTGTCACCTGTGACACTAATACAGCGATCAGAAAAACGATCGCTTAGTAACACTGGCGACGGGGGGTGATCAAGAGGTTAAAACTTTATTAGGGGGGTACCCTAGACCTAAAGGAGCCAAACACTAACTTCCCTACCACTTATAACTCACAAAATGACACCAATGCAATAATCAGAAAAAAAAAAACTGCTATTGGTGTCACTGTGACAGGGGGTACATGGGGGTGATCGGGGGGGCGAAAAGTGTGCCTAGAGTGTTCTACTGTACGTGTAGTGCTGTGCAGACTTACTTGGATGTCTTCTCTCCTCGGCGCCGGAACGAAAAGACCAACACGAAGAGAGATGACATCACTTCCTCTGCTGCTGTTTATATTACAGCAGCAGAGGAAGATTGTCATTCGTTGGGAACGATCGCAAGGGGGTGACCATAAATGAGTGGCCTCCCCCTCAGCACGGATCTCTCCCCTAACGATGCCGACTGCCTCGAGCACCGGGGGGGGGGTACGTGATTTTGCCTGCCCGTGCCATTCTGCCGCAGTATATCTGCGTTAGGCGGTCGGCAAGTGGTTGAAACACTTCAGAAGGGGGTGTTGTATAGGGGCTCACCAAGCCCCTATGCAACAATCCTGCCAAGCAACACCTGGTGACTCACGTGACCCGGGTAAGGAAAAAATGAACCACTGCAAGTGTCTGTTCAGAGCTTGCTCTGTGTCCCACAGCTGCCTTCTGGAAGCACCACATGCTTGGCCTGCACAGCTTAAATAAGCTGGGTGTGCGCCAGAATGTTATGCGTGTGTGCGCACGCATGTGCGGCAGTCCCGGCGAGTGGGCGTGATTGTATTTGCATACGACGCAAATCTTCGTGCCCCAAAGATAAAGGTTACGAACGTGTGCGGCAAAGCCGCCAAACTGCTGAGCCCAGCGGCGCGCTTGCAAATGCCTTGGTTCGCCATGGCAAACCAAGGCGAAATGGAGCACCGTTGTGCGCCATCATACAGGTAAAAAAACAGCCAGACACAAGCAAAAAAGGTACACTTCGCAAACACCCATAGCTAGCCCAGAACTCCCCAGTATGGTCACCGCACACAGGTGTTCAGCCTTTAGCTAGCTTGACTGATTGTTACAATCACTGGGACACCCCACAATAATAAAATAAAGGGGTTTTACTTAGCCGTCCAGGCGCAGGGCCACTTAGAAGCTAAGGGCCCAATCTTCATCCTTCATGGCGGGTTCCTGTCACTTGGACCTTCAAGGACTGGGTACCCTTTCATGTTTAGGGTCCACTCCCTTGGACTCTGTACAGCACCCTGCAGGAAATGCCTTAGCGCTGTAGTGTCCAGGATTTCCACTCTGTAGGGCCCAGCGCCCGGAGGCCAGTTACAGGCAAAACCTTGCAGGATCTTGAGTTTTCTTTGCGAGGCTCGGGTACCATTTATCTAAGCATAAAAGCCTGCGTCAAATGGATCCGATCGTCAATTCCTTGATTAATTTTTGGAACCGTTTGTGGGACTAGAGACCTGGAGCTCAGACAGCTCAAACAAACCGTGCCAGCCTCCTTGCAGACACTGGTAAAAAAAAAACTAAAGTACTTCCTGCATTGGAGGGGTTATATAGGGGATCACTTTCTGTCTGAAGACCTTTGGTCTACCAGTATCCATTCACCTAATGATGGAGTATAACCCAGCAGGTAATCAATATCAGCCTGACTCTGTGTCCCATGATGAATAAAAAAGAAATACTGTTTTGCACACTGCCAGTGCACATCCCAAGCCACTGTTAAAGAGTGTTCCTTACAGTCAATATATAAAAGAGGACAAGGGAAGGGGAGGGGCGGTATGGGGGCTTGGAAAAAGGGGGCGGAGCATTTGCGCGGCGTCTGGCGTGGGTTGACATCCACGAGGGCTAATTGAGGCTATAAGATGCACAGCTCAAGTGACACAGAGCGGATGGAGGGCATGTAAGTGTGGCTGACACAGGCATCCCCAGGCAGCATTTACTTAGCACCAGACTGGGCCTTTTATAGCAGCGGTAGTTGCTGGACTATATTGCTCAGCAGTACGTGCATTTCAGGTTGTACCTCGGCATTTGTGCTTGGCACTATGGGCAGAAGAGGTAAGGGTAACCCGAGAAATAGAGGCTCAAGGGGATCTCCCTCAGGCTCTGAGGACCCCCTCTCTGCAGGACCATCTCCTCCTGAAGAACCTAGGGAGGCTGGTCAGGATGAGCCGTCTGGGTCAGGGGCTACATCTGCTGCTGCATTTCAGCCCCTGTATTCATCACTCAGGTTTTTTCCTCAACCATAAGTGGATTAGAGGAAAGATTAATGATTCCCCCTAGTGATTACATCTTCACTAGGGGGAAGAAAGCGCATTAGATCCCCTTCTTCCCAGGACCCTCAAACAGAGAAACTCTGGGAAAGGGGAGAGGATTCCCCCTCTGGAGATAGGGATGAGGACTCCTCCACTTCCGGGGAATCTAGTGAGGAAGGTCCCTCTCCGGCTTCACAGGCTGAGAAATTGCTGGTGCAACCTCTTACTGAAAGGGTCCGCTCCACATTTATGTTACCCGTATCTGAGCCACTTGAGAAACCAACATCTAGTTTGGGTTCACTTAAACCTCCTCAAGCTGCACATACTTTTCCTGTTCATTCCCTGCTGGAAAAGCTTATTTATTCTGAGTGGGATCACCCAGATGAACATTTTTTCCCTCCTAAAGTTTTCAACTCTTTATCCTATGGAGGAAAAGTTCACAAAGATGTTGGGTATACCGGCAATTGACACCGCTATCTCCTCTGTGAACAAAAATTTGACTTGTCCGGTTCACAATGCCCAAATGCTTAGGGATCCATCTGATAAAAAAGATGGAATTCCTGTTGAAAAACGTTTTTGCCTCGACACGTTCAGTAGCTCAATCTTCAATGGCGGCAATTGGGGTACGCCAGTCCTTAAGAGATCACGTGAAACAGATGCTCAAGGTTTTCCCTGAACAGCAGGCCCAAGAATTAGCCGAGTTGCCAGCAGCCTTGTGTTTTGTGGTTGAGGCAATCAGAGATTCTATCCTTCAGACCTCGCGTCTTATGCTTGGGCTGGTATATATGCGTAGAATCTTGTGGCTGAAAAATTGGTCAGCCGAAACTCCATGCAAAAAGCTCCTGGCGGGGGTTCCCTTTTCGCGATGAAAGGCTGTTTGGGGACGACTTGGACAAATATATACAAAAGATATCAAGTGGGAAAAGTACCCTTTTGCCAGTTAAGTAACGTCCTTCATTTAAAAAGGACTCTTTCTCCAGCGCCTGGGGCATCAGCCTCCACCATCAGGTTCAAGAGGTAAAACCCCAAGGACAAAAGAAATCCTGGGGGAGGAAATCTACAAGACAGAACACTAAAGCCTCTTTATGAAGAGGCACCCCCGCTCGTTCGAGTGGGGGGAAGACTGCTACAGTTCTCAAGGGTCTGGCAGAAGGAATTTCAGGACAGATGGGTAACCTCCACAATAACTCTAGGTTACAAACTAGAGTTCA
Organism: Aquarana catesbeiana; assembly: GCF_042186555.1. Lineage (NCBI taxonomy): Eukaryota > Metazoa > Chordata > Amphibia > Anura > Ranidae > Aquarana > Aquarana catesbeiana. The sequence continues at coordinate 102,277,557 of NC_133336.1, read as the reverse complement.
CAGAATTCCCGTCACCTCGTTTCCTCAGATCAAATGTCCCCAAAGACCCAGAGAAAAAGAAGTCTCTCTTCCAAGCGTTGGATCAACTTCTGTCGCAAAAAGTAATCATGGCAGTTCCCATGCAAGAGCAGGAGTTGGGCTTTTATTCAAACCTATTTACGGTGCCAAAGCCAAATGGAGATGTCAGACCCATCCTGGATCTCAAGGATCTAAATCGGTTTCTAAAGATTCGATCTTTTCGCATGGAATCAATCCGATCTGTAGTCTCCATCCTACAAGGAGGAGAACTTCTGGCATCAGACAGCAAAGATGCTTACCTAGATGTACCTATTTTCCCCGCTCATCAGAAATATCTGCGTTTCAAAGTGGAAAATCGTCATTTCGAGTTTGTAGCTTTGCCTTTCGGTCTAGCTACTACACCTCGGATGTTCACAAAGGTCCTGGCTCCTCCTCTGGCCAGATTAAGGTATAACGCTTGTAGCGTACCTGGACGACCTGCTCTTAATAGACTGGTCGGTAGCCCGTTTAGACCAAGGCTTGGTCACCACAGTCAACTACCTGGAATATCTAGGTTGGGTTCTCAACCCAGAGAAAAGTCTTCTTTAAATCCAGTAAGACTAGAGTACTTGGGTCTAATCATAGATACAACCCAAAAATGGTGTTTTTACCCGAGGCACAGATCAGTGTAATAAAAGGTGCTGGTTCAGCTAGTTAGGGCAAAGAAGAGTCCTTCTATTTGCCTTTGTATGAGATTGTTGGGAAAGATGGTGGCTTCTTTCGAAGCGGTTCCCTATACCCAGTTTCATTCAAGACTGTTACAAAAAAGTATTCTTTCTGCCTGGAACAAGAAGGTTCAGGCACTGGATTTTCCAATGCACTTATCTCCAATAGTGCGCCAAAGTCTCAGTGGGTGAGAATCTGCAGAAAGGTAAATTCTTTCTGCCAGTCACCTGGAAAGTGGTAACAACAGATGCCAGCCTTTTGGGTTGGGGAGCCACGCTGGAAGAGGCGACTGTCCAAGGGAAAAGCTCCAGGATCGAGAAGACCTTATCCATCAATATTCTGGAGATTCGTGCGGCGCACCTGGCTCTAAACACCTGGACATTCAAGTTGCAGGGTTGTCCTGTCAGGGTCCAACCTGACAATGCCACAGCAGTGGCTTATATCAATCACCAAGGGGGGCACCAGGAGTCATGCAGCCCAGAAATAGGTAAACCAGATCCTAATCTGGGCAGAAAATCATGTGCCGTGCATATCGGCAATCTTCATTCCAGGGGTAGAGAATTGGCAGGCGGACTACTTGAGTCGCCAGCAGTTGTTCCCTGGGGAATGTTCTCTTCACCCCGACATCTTCTTGCCCATATGTCAAAGATGGGGGATCCCAGATGTAGATCTGTTTTCGTGCAGGTTCAACAACAAGATCGGCAACTTTGTGTCAAGAACAAGGGATCCTCTTGCATGTGGGACGGATGCGTTGGTGACTCCATGGCGTCAGTTCTCAATGATTTATGCATTCCCTCCTATTCTGCTGCTATCACGGGTTCTTCGTAGGATCAAGCAGGAAAAAAAGGCGGTGCTTCTAGTAGCCCAGAAGATCTTGGTATACAGAAGTAGTAAAGATGGCAGTAGGGTCCCCATGGACCCTACCACTATGTCCAGACCTGCTGTCGCAGGGACCAGTGTTCCATCCTACCTTACAAATGCTAAATGGATTTGGCAGGTAATTTTTCAAGCTTTTGGTTTAAAGGGGAAAGTTCCACCTTTTCAAATCAAGGCGGGCAGACTCCACCAGGGCTGTTAGTGCTTCTTGGGCAGTGCATCACCAGGCCTCCATGGCTCAGATCTTTAAGGCCGAAACTTGGTCTTCAGTCCATACATTAACCAGATTCTATCAGGTGGATGTGAAAAGGCATGAGGATATCGCTTTTGGGCGAAGTGTACTGCAGGCCACAGTACAGGGTCCTCAGGTCTGATTGCTCTCTACTTTGTTTGTGTCCCCTCCCCTCAGGTGGCATTGCTCTGGGACATCCCATCAGTGAATATTGAGGCTCTGTGTCCTGTGATGTACGATAAAGAAAATAGAATTTTTATAACAGCTTACCTGTAAAATCCTTTTCTTGGAGTACATCACAGGACACAGAGCTCCCGCCCCTCTTTTTTGGGGGATATGTATTACACACGTATTGCTTTGCTACAAAACTGAGGTACTCCCAGTTAGGAGAGGGGTTATATAGGGGGCTAAACTTCCTGTCTAGGGTGTGCCAGTGTCCATCACCTAGTGTTGCCTATATAACCCATCAGTGAATACTGAGGCTCTGTGTCCTGTGGTGTACTCCAAGAAAACGATTTTACAGGTAAGCTGTTATAAAAATCCTTTTTTCCCTGAAAAAAGATGTGCATTTATTTATTTATTTTAAAAAAAAGGAGAATTTATAATTTAACTGCAGCATACACCGATATATTTTTGTTGCCAAATGTGATTGTAATTTGCTCAAATTACTAGAAATTGCAATAAATCAAGTTTTGACCAACTGTAATATATAAGGGCCACAAGAAAGTCATTTGGAAGAGCACCAAGGTAGATGCTATACAGCAAGACATATGAGCTCCTGGCAAGTCATTTTCCTAACTTCTCCCTTTCTGATTAACCTCTTAATTCATCTGTTAACAAGATACTGTTCTCTGGAGCAAGTAACCCTGTGGTCCAAATCCCACAAATCTTTGATCTTGGGCAGCTCCATAAATTTAGAGCTGCAACACATTCCCCACTTTTATTAGCATGGCTGAGGACTGAGCTGTGCATGCGATCACTTTTTTTAAACAAAGGGTAATGTTTTTCTAGGATTTTTCAATAAGATTGGGAACATGGCAACTAAATGAGCCCTGGTTCCACACGTTCATTTTCTTTGTACTTTATCATCTTAAGCCCACATAATGCCATAAAAGCAAAATTGTTTCTTCTTGATAAAGTAATGAAATAAGAGTCATAGGAAAGTGTAAAACACAGTAAACTACTCAGATGGTCTCTTAAAGTGGAATTAAAAGGTAAAAAATAAACTGAGCAGGCTTTTGCAAAAGAGACTGTGCATGGTGTTTGCATGTTTTCACTGTGCTTGCATAAGTTTCCCTCAGGTACTACTGCTTCCTCCCACACTCCAAAGACATGCTGGTGGGTACATTGGCTCAGTTTTAAAAATAGGCCCTAATATATTCTACTGCAGGGCCACGTAAGTGATTTGGTAACTGGTCGCAGGTCACAATGAAATTAAATGGTTCAGAATTTCAATTTTTTTTTTTAGAATAGCATAATGAAGATTTTCCTCCTGCAGCCGCTGAATGCAAGTTTACAGGAGGAAAATGGAGAGGATCAGTTCCAGTATATGCTGCCCCTCCTGTCTAAGCGTAATGCATAATGTGACAGAGGCCACAAAGACCCTCTGAAGCAGGGGGCAGGGTCGCCATTGCGACCCCTGATGCCACAACAGTGGTTGGGGGTGTGTGATAAATGTCCCAGCTATGGGGTTTTACTGCCCCCAACCGCAAATGTAAAACAAGCCCTTCCTGTTCTGAGCCCCCAATAAAGCTGCTTGGGATCACCAATATTAAAGGCACCCTTAATACATAGATTCTTAATGTGAAAGGATCTTATTATTCTCTGTTTCAATATGTTTATTAGGTTTTTAGAAACAAAAAAAGATTCATAAGCAAGCTTGGTAATCGTCCGCGCGGGGGATAGAAAATGGGTAAACATTACCAATGAGCAATGATGATCATAATTATACTAACACATTGTGAAAATAAGATGGTATAAAAAAAAATAAAAAAAATAAAAATAAATACTGCAGAAAATGCCATGTCCCCAAAAACTACATGTCATCACTGGAGGGGAGGCTCTTTACCTGCAAACCCCCCCATAGGAGGCGATGGCGTGAATCCAGATAGTGAGAAACTAGAGAGAAGTGGGGGAGAGCAATAAAGCAGAAAGAGAGGGTCTTGGATAAGAGAGGAGGGGAAAGGGAGAACTCAGACTTGGGAGCACCACAGGTAGAAATCAGACAAGGCCTAATAAGGACACTTGGAGTGAGGGGGAACTCATAAGAGATCCATTGTTCCCAAACTGAGAAATCTGGCGTGCGAGTCATTCACAATACTGGACGTTCGTTCCTGAACCATCATAGCGGTCATACTTGTCCTCCCCCGCTGGAAAGCTATGCGTTGGATATTCCAGGCTTGTACTATAGTCCGTTTAGCTGCAATAAAGAGGTATGTGGCCAGCTTCTGCTGTGGAGCGTACAAACCAGGTATTGGACAATGTAATAGGGCTAACTTAGTGTCCCTACAAACTGATGTATAAGGGTCTTAAGTAATCCAAAAACCCTAGACCAGAACCCCACCAGTCTTGGGCAGGACCAAAAGGTATGTATGACATCCCCCCACTGTACACAGTTGTGGAAACAACCATCACTACTCCCTGGGAAAGGATGAACTGTAGTACCATTGGAATAGGACCTTATATGCTGCTTCTAGGGCGTTTGTATTAAATGAGCATTTTGCCACCGTTTTCTGGGTGTTATTCCAGTCCTCTAGGTCTATGGGGGACTGGAGGTCCCTTCTTTCCCATTGGGCCATATAGGAGAGGGATGCGGATGTCGGACGTCCATTCAAGATGTAGAGATAGCCGAAATGAGGCTGGGGGCCCCAGGGGCATGCTGACATGCATGTTCAAAAAACATTTTTGAAATGGGTAAGTGGACGTGCAGCGTAGGGCAACAATCCAGTGTTTCAATTGAAGGAAGTGGTAATGTTCCCTGACTGGTGCGTTGTGTGTTTCTCAGATGGTCTCCCAGGAAAGAAAGTTTTGAACCCGTGTATAGCAGTAAGAGCCAGCAAGAGAATGCCTGAGGCTCCTCAAGGCCTGGGGGGAAAGGAGGATTGTGAGTGATAGGGAGTAGTGGTAAAAAGGAGGACATCAAATTAACAGAATAGCGAACCGAATCCCATATCTGCAGACCATGCAACAGCATGGGGTTCAGGAAGGTGGGTCGCAATTTATGAGGGACCATGAGCAGAGCTTGTAGTGAGGATAAGTCGCAGTTGGGCAATTTAAGCAACACAAAAAGAAACATCTGTAGCCATGTGGAGCATATGACTATCATTCTCTAGAGCAGGGGTAGGCAACCTCAGCCTCCAGCTGTGGTAAAACTACAACACCCATGAGATCTTGCAAGACCCTGACAATCACAAGCATAACTCCTAGAGGCAGAGGCATGATGGGATTTGTAGATTCACTACAGCTGGACTGCCGAGGTTGCCTACTCCTGCTCTAGAGGATTAGACTATGGAAACCTTACTGAATAACAGGTCATTTTAAAGTTTGTCTAAGGCCAAATACCCTGTAAGCCTTTTAATATGCTGGCCATTTCTAATCTGGGAGATACCCCTTTATTTCTTGTCCCCAAGACAATGCTGGAAGTAAGAGGGGATCTCTAAAAAGGATAGGAAATGAAAACAGTTATTACCAGAACAGATTTCCCCAGTGTAAGATTTGCTCTCACCTCCTCTCCCCAAGCAAGGGATCTAGCCCTATCACAATATATACTGTGATATTCGGGGAGTCTGGATCACCAACTAGCCATGATGAGCCTTGATATAAGCAAAAAGCCTTTATTGCAATAGGCCTCATTATTCCAGAGACCTGTTCTGCCATTATTCAAGTCCTGCAGAAGGACTATATTCAGGTAAGTTTTATCCTTTAACATCACATTCTATGTATTTAATGTTTGCTAATGTATTGTATTAATTTCTTGATTCCATAATTACCATTATTGTAATATGCTGTGAATGTCCTAAATGCATATTTTCCTTCACTAACCTCCCCAGCATGCTATCCTGGACCCATGTACACCTAGCCTAGTAACTTAATGTATTTTGTCAGCTACGTATTTGTGCTAAAATGTGTCCAAATGTTATTGCTGTCCTCAAGAGCAAGAGGCCATTTTTTTGGGGCACAAACTCATTTGGAAACCCCCCCCCCCCCAAAATGCTAAGTCAACCGATACAAATACTCTATCTGCTGACTTTGCAAAACCCATACACATTATACCTCTTTCGTGGTCAAATTTCTGGATGAATTCACCAAAGCATGTAGTGCAAGGGCCTGCCTGATTACCTTCAAATTGTTCCGTAGAAAGTTTTTGTCTCCCATTATTTTGATAGGTAATTTATGAATGTCAGAATGTGCTTCAATTTGGACAGTGTGTATCCATATTTTTGGATTATGTCACTTCTTACCTGTCCACTGGGCTGCCAATAGTGTAAGGAGGGACTGGCCAAAGAATCACACATTTATGCATTCAGCACTCATGGAAGTGGAGAGGGTTACCTGTCCAAAACATATACCCATTACCCCCCCATAACATTTTTCTAATGGGCAACCAGAGGGGGTGAGGAATCTGATAAGTTGACCTTACACTTTTGTCTTTAACTGCTTGCCGACAGCCAGGCGGCGCAGCTCTCGTTGCGGGAGGGTGTCATGATGCCCTCACTTTCCTGGCGGTGTCACTGGGGACCCGGTACACTGGGGACCCGGTGTCACTGGGGATCTCGGTGTCACTGGGGACCCGGTGCGCATGCCCGGCGGCCGTGATGTCTGTCGGGCACCCGCAATTGCCCTGTAACCGAACAGGACCCTGGATCTGTGTGTGTAAACACACAGATCCAGGTCCTGTCAGAGGAGAGGAGTGCAGAGGAACACTGATCGGTCTCCTCCCCTTGTGAATCCCCTCCCCCTACAGTTAGAATCACTCCCTAGGAACATAATTAACCCCTCGATCACCCCCTAGTGTTAACCCCTTCCCTGCCAGTCACATTTATACAGTAATCAATGCATTTTTATAGCACGTATCGCTGTATAAATGTGAATGGTCCCAAAAATGTGTCAAAAGTGTCTGATATGTCCGTCGCAATAGCGTAGTCATGATGAAAATCGCAGATCACCGCCAGTACTAGTAAATAAAAAATAAAAAAAATGCTATAAATCTATCCCCTATTTTGTAGACGCTATAACTTTTGTGCAAACCAATCAAATGCTTATTGTGATTTTTTTTACCAAAAATATGTAGAAAACTACTTATCGGCCTAAACTGAGGAAAAAAAATTGTTTTAAAGAGAAAAAAAAAATGGATATTTATTATAGCAAAAAGTAAAAAATATTGTTTTTTTTTCAAACTTGTCACTCTTCTTTTGTTTATAGCGCAAAAAATAACCGCAGAGGTGGTCAAATACCACCAAAAGAAAGCTCTATTTGTGGGGGAAAAAAATGATAATTTCATTTAGGTACAATGTTGCATGACCGCGCAATTGTCAGTGTGACAGCGCTGAAAGCTGAAAAATGGCTTGGGCAGGAAGGGGGTGAAAATGCACTGTATTGGTGGTTAAATACTCATTTAAATTTTATACTTATGTTGGTCAAGGATGTTTGTATCAAATCTGCTTGCAATGTTATGTGCAGAAGTAGTAATTTCTTATTTCTTTTTTGACTCCACAGTTTCTTTTTAAACCACAGCAATGGCAGGATGTTGCAGCCCAGTTCCAGCATCAGTGGGATCTCAACTGTGGTGGTGCTATTGATGGCAAACATGTCAGGATTGTCCCACCACCCAACTCGGGCTCATATTTTAACTACAAGGGCTTTTGCAGCATAGTCCTGCTAGCTGTAGTGTCTGCAACATGTGAGTTCCTGTTTTTGGATGTTGGGAAGAACAGCAGCAACTCGGATGGAGGTGTCATTATGCAGACAGAATTCTACCTTTGTCCTCAGCAGGTGGCAAATTCAAGTTGCCATTCTGGAGCCAATGTTCAGGGCCTCAATTTTGTTTATGTGGCAGATGAGGCCTTTGCTCTGGGGGGACATATAATGAAGCCCTTTCTTATGAGGAACATCACCCCGGAGCAGAGAATCTTTAATTATAGGTTCTCTCCAGAAGGGTGGTTGAAAAAGCCTTTGGCATCCTCTACTGTCGCTTCGGGCTGTTTTTAACACCAATTAACCTGGCACAATATAAAATAAACCATGTTGTATGTCGTATTTACGGAGGAATGCTAGCAGCTACCTTGCCTCAATGCAAACTGATGTGGACCCCGCAGTGTCAGGCCCAGCTGAAGAGGCTGCAGCTCTGTCCATCGGTAGGTGCGATGACGGCTCTCAAAACTGGCCATGCTGGGTTGCCCTCCCAAAATGCCCGAGATATCCGGCAAAAATACACAGATTATTTTGTGGGTAGAAGGGCAGTGGCTTGGCAGCAAACTGTAGCTGATCCAGAATAATATTTTTATTTGACCATAAACTTCCATTTCATTTGAACTACCGTTGTCTGTGTTTTCTTATCTGTATAAGTAGGTTCTCAAATGGCCTTTATTTCAGCCATTTTATACAATAGTGCAAACGTACCTTAATTGCTACATGATGTGACAATCTCTTCTTCAGCTATTATGTTGTGCTGTGGGTCTGCTACACACACAATGTTTTTGTTCTTATTGTATCTAATGCATTAAGTTTAAAAACATTATGCCTTTTCAACTCCTTTAATTTCTTTGAGGCCATAAAATTGCCTGAGTTGGCCACATTTTAGCGCACATTGTCACTGTAACTACACAAACTTAACAAATACACTGGTATTGAGCATTGAAATAATAAGCCACACATTGTTTAGTAAAAAACATTTTACTCAAAGCACATGTGTGTTTTAAGGTTTTATAACAAACCAACATCTTGGTGTATAAACATGTATGTTTGCCATTATTTTGCCTTTTTTGGGGCTATACAGGCATGTTTAAAAACATAAGATACACAGAAACTTACAAAGTTCGAGTTTGGTAAAGTGAAGGCCATATGAGACATTAGTATCCCAAGACTGTGTGGATGTTGCCTTCCCCAGATTGGGTGATCTCACCCCTCTAAAAGCCAAAATTTGAAGCCACATACACTTAGAGGCATAACTGTTAAAATGTCCCTTATGATCCTCTGCCTAAAATGTGTGTAGCTACAAACAGGTTAGTTTCTAAAGCCCCAAAACACAGTATCAGCATTTGCTATCTCCCATCACGGGGTATAAATGTACGCGTTTTGGGGGTGCAACCCCTTCCTCATAACTAAAGTAGGTAAGGGGAAGGGGTTGCACTCTCGGAACACGTCCATTGATACCCCATGATGGGAGCTAGTTGACCCACTGTGTGGTTTGTGGCTTTAGCAAACTAGATGTAGGGATAGACACACATTTTAGGCATGGGATCATGAGGGAAATGAGAATCTTTTGGCACAATTTGTGGGCATCTTCAAATTTTGGCTTTGCGATTCTTAAAAACACATAAAGGTTACAACCAACATTACTTAGGGCAGCATTTCCTAACTCTCCTTCTCCAGATGCATTCCCAGGTCATGTTTTTGATATTTTTTGCTTTTGTCACAGGTGATGATGTCATTTTCAAGGTTAGCAATTCACACAATCGTTTTATACTGAAGAAAATAAAGAAAACAGGACCTGGTGGTGCAAATAGAGAAGTGGAATGGAGAAACACTGACCTCTGACACTAAAGCCTAGGTTCACATTGGAGCGATTTGTAATGCGATTTGATAAAATCGCACGAAAAGTCGCAACCTATTGGAGGCAATGGCACTGTTCCAATCAGTGCGACACTACACCAATTTGCAAAAGTAGTTCCTGCACTTCAAGTGAATTAGCGCAATTTCCAAGTAGCATCAATGTGAGCCAGGGCTTAAAAGTCAGAAAAACATGTGAAATATGAAAAGTGCAAAACAGGAGCCAACAAGTGGAAAAAAAACTTAAGCCCAGGCCAGATGAACTTAAAATTTGGCAAGCATGTCGACATAATCACGTATTCTTCTCTGTAAAGCAGTGGCAGCCTCCTTTATTTGCTCCAGATCATTTAAACACTGCGTCATATTTGCACTCATTCGTGCCAATTGCGCATCTTGGGAGTTCGTGACCTTGTAAGAAGAGAAAAAATCATTAAGGGAAGGATGGTCAAGTGGCTGAGGCCCTACATAGTGAATTATGGTCAAGTTACTAGTCAAATTGTGTAAATGCTTACCTACCCAATCTATTGTTGCTTGCAACCTCCTTGCCCTTCAGACACCTACACTGCTAGGAATGTACACACTGCAACTATGTAATCTTGGCCCTGGTGCCTGTGTCTACAAAACTCAAGTACCTAGCAACACTGCCAGCTCCTTCACCTCTTCCTTCTCCATGCTAATGTTAAGCCACTACATACTTTGCTAATGTGTGGAGTGGGTGTTTGGTTTGGACATCTAAACACTTGACATGACATGTATACACATTTGAAGCCAGATTAAAAAAATACTTACTTGCGCAAACAAGAGGCTCACAAGCAGTTTCTTCCACTTCTGGGTCTTTTTGGCACTCTTTGTCTTGCATCAGGGGATGTTACATCAACAAGTGGAAGGTCTGTGCTGGGTCCAGATGTCAGATCCCACGCCTCAAAACCAACATCCTGGTTCAGCTGACCACACTCACTTTACTCTAAAAAGAAACAATACACCATTCATTAAGCCACCGCAGTCACATCTGTTTCTAACATCGATTTTGCTGCATTAGTTGACCAACCTTGCACTTGGGACGTTTGCTCCGGACTAGTGGACTCCACTATGCTGCACTGTTTTTTTTTTTTTCCCCCCAAGAAAAATGCATCGAAAAGGAAAGGTAATGTCATTTTACAGAGGGCATACACTGGACAAGTGCCAACATTTAAAAACTCATGCAGTCGCCCCCCACTCCACTTGTCTCCTATGGGATAGGAGATATACGAGGATCATTCTAGCGCGGCGTGACTGTGATCCCCGGGGCCTCTCCTCTACCCATGTCTACCCTGGCAAGGCTGCATTAATGGGCACAGATGAGCCAGGCAGCAACCAGAAAGTGTTCTTTACCCCTTAAGTTCCGCACGAAGCCCATGGCCTTTGGCCCACCTAGAATCACCCCTGTCGGTGGCTAAAATAGTGTGTTTGAAGTAGGGGGGGAGATGGCCTTGTTGTCTCCCTTGTTCGTCCCCTCTTGTGGCTTGTCTGTAGCATCATTTTTTTTGTGCCTCCCTGTTGAAAGAACAGAAAAAAAAAAGTTTCAAAAATAAATGGCAAACCCCCCCAAAAAAAGGAATGTTCATATCTGCTTTATATTTAACTTCATCTTTAAAAAACACATTCAGACAAAGATTAGAGAAAACATTAACTCGATTTTTCAAGACCTACTTGGAGAAAGCACATATACAGACAGCTAATTTACACATATAGGTTGGATACAAATATTGCTTACTTTTTTTGATTATGTGATGGATGGACTCCATCCCTTTTTGTTCGCGGTGCTTTAGATCAGACCATCGCTTTCGGATTTGGTCCTTTGTTCGTTGCACTGAAAATTCTCCCTCCAAAACAGCGATGACCATCTTCAAAATGAGGTCCCTTCAGCTGTTGGGTCTTTCGTAGTTGTGCAGCTTGCAGTCGTAGTTGTGCTTCGAGGATGCGCACCATTTCCCCCATCTCACCCTTGCTCATGGGGGTTGCTTTGCGCCTCCGATAAGCTCCACCACCACGGGCCTGCCTAGAATTCCCAAAATCCACCATATTGTCACTCCCGATTGTTCTGCCGTGTGTGTCGCATGCAGAAGAGAGATGATCACGCCCTAGCGTCATGACGCACAGAGCGGAGTTTCACGCATGCGCGGTGTAAAAAGCGCCATGCCGCGCAGTCGATGGTACAGCCGTAGGAACGATCTGGGAATGGAGGACGAACGATCGACATCGCCAACACACGTCAGGAGCCCTAAAACGAAGGTACAATTGTAAATTGGGGCATCGGTGATTAGTGGCCTATATTGGGACCAGATTATGATTTAAGCCTGACATTATGGTTTGTCTTGTGTTCTGTCTTGCAGGCATCTGATAATTTATTATGGTGGATAAATTCCCTGCGCCCGATTTTTTGCCTCAATTTATAGGCCAGTACCGGGAGCTGCCCTGTCTCTGAAAGATGAAGAGTAGGGATTACTCTAATAAAAACAAGAGGAAGGCAGCGATGGAGAAACTTCTGGAATTAGTGAAGCCTCTGTACCCCAGGGCAGACATTAATTTTGTGAAGAGCAAAGTTGGGAACTTGAGGAGTACATTTAATAGGGAGCACAAGAAGGTCCAGGAATCACAGATAGATAACATAAGCTGATGCTCCCTATGTCCCCAGGCTGTGGTACTACCACAGCCTGCGTTTTTTGTCCGATCAAACCCAACCCAGGCCCATCACTCTCAACACTCCCTTCCACAACGGATGAGGCCACAGGTCCTGAGGTCCACCCTGTTCCTTTGACACAGGATGAAGATGTGGAGGAGCCCAGCTTGACCCATGTATAGCATTGTTGAACATATTTGTATCCAAAAATAGAATGATGGAAACTAGAAGTTATTGTTCAAAAGTTTCTGCCTTAAAGTGGTTTCCATATCAATGTAGTGGCCAAAAATGATTGGGACAAGAATGAAAAATGCTGGGGTCAGAATGATTGTCTTTTCTATTTCTCCACATTAAATTTGCAACAGTCACGAGCTCCAAATAGTGTGTGATTGATAACCAAAAAAAAAAAAGACTAATTATGTCCCATTTTCATACACAGGAAAATTGTATACTCACCTTTCCGTAATTTTCCTTTCCTGACGCATCTTCATGGCAGCACACACTGGGTTGTGACTCCGCCTCCACAACCTGACAGGATTGGTTAGCTATAAAAGTTGAAGAGAGAGAGATCCCCACCATTCTCTGTATCCATCATCTAAGAACGGGGTGGGAATCTTGTGTGCTGCCATGAAGATACGTCAGGAAAGGAAAATTACGGAAAGGTGAGTATACAATTTTCCATTTTCCTGACGCCTTCATGGCAGCACACACTGGGAAATAACTAGCCAGACGGGAGGGTGCAATTAAAGTTTTATTATTCTAAAGAGCTGTGAAGTTGGCTCTAATAATGGATCTGCCAAAGTCCGCTGTTAGTTGAGCAGAGTCAATTTTGTAGTGAGAAGTAAATATATGTCTCGATGACCAGGTCGCTGCTTTACAGATTGTCTCTGGTGAAACCCTACAGTATGCTGCCCATGAAGTTGCCACTGCCCTAGTTGAGTGCGCTCTGATGACTTCCGGGATAACTAGCTGCTGAGAAAAGTATGCCTTCTTTATGGTGTTGACCAGCCAGGATGCGATTGTTCGAGAAGTTGCTGGATGGCCCTTTCTAGGACCGTGAGGGATTATGAGAAGATTACCCGTCTTTCTGAAGGAAGCTGTAGCTTCCAAATAGCTGGTAATGATAGTTTTTACATCCAATGCATGAGGCTCGCCCTGGTCGTTAGTAAAGGATGGAAGGGTGATATCTTGATTATAATGAAAAGAAGATGATACCTTGGGAGTGAAATGCTCCGAGGGTCTCAATACCACTCTATCGGGATAGAAGACTAGGTATGGTTCTGATATCAGTAATGCTCTAAGTTCTGAAACTCTTCTCGCGGATGTAATGGCGATAAGGAAGGTTAACTTCAAAGTCAGGTTCCAGAGTGAAATTGACTCAACCGGAAAAAAAGGATGTTTTTATAATGCATCAAGTACTGTAGAGAGATCCCATGCCAGAAATGTGGGTTTTTTTGGAGGTCTGATTTTTAGGCAAGCCTTCATGAACTGAATCACCAGAGGGTGAATGGCCCATTTAATGCCCGTTTTAGCCGAATGGGCAGAAACTTGGACTTTAACTTGCGGTGGCTCCGGTGATATTGGGTTCCAATTTTTTTGTTGGGCCAGTGAACAAAATCTATTCCAGACTTGAGAGTATGTCTTGTTGGTGGTGCTTTTCCTAGCCTGTAAAAGAGTAGAAATTATCTGCTGCGAGCATCCTTGCTCTAGCAGCCGAGTCCTTTCAACTTCCATGCTGTCAAGTGTAACCTTTCTGGAGCTGGGTGTAGGAATTGGCCCTGGGACAGGAGGTCCGATGTTACTGGGAGAGGAAGCAGTTGCTGCAGGCTGAGTTGTAGTAGGGTTGTGAACCAAGGCCTCCTCGGGCAAAAAGGAATTATAGCTATTACAGTGGCTGACGATTTCCGAAGCCTGGACAGGAACCTCGCGATTAAGGGTACTGGTGGAAAAATGTAACCCAGCTTGAAATTCCACGGGTGGGTCAGACAATCCGTTCCCTCAGCCGATGGGAAGGCTGCTCTTGACAGGTCGATCTCTGGTATTCCCCAAGTTCTTGAAAGAAGGGAAAAGACCTGTTGGTTCAATGACCACTCGTTGTTTGAGAGAAGTTCCCTGCTCAAATAGTCGGCCAGCATGTTCTGAGCTGCTAGGACATACACCGCTTTCAGGTCTATTAGGTGCACTTGAGTCCACTCCATGATGGGGCGCACCTCTTGCATTAATGTGCGACTCCTTGTACCCCCTTGCCTCTGAATGTATGCTACAGCGACTCTGTTGTCCATTTGGATCACAACGTTTCGATCACAACAGGTATGGTGTGAAGGCCCAAAGTGCCTGAAAGGCTGCTCTGAGTTCTAGTTCGTTGGATACTACCCCATGAGCTTGGAACTTCCACCGCCCTTGGGCCGCCAGATTTTGGTAATGCGCTCCCCATCCCTTCTGGCTGGCATCCGAAGTGACCACCTCTGGCTGTGGAGGAACTATAGGTTTGTACCTCTTGAGGTTGCTGGATCGTGTCCACCACATCGATTGTTTCACATACCTGTGTATGTAGATGTTCTGAAGCATTGATACTCCATTCCACTGCCTCAGAAAGGAATTCTGTAAGATCCTTGTGTGCCATTGGGACCACTGGATCATGGGCAGAGTCGCAGACATGGAACCCAGGACACTCATACATACTCTGGCTGGTAAGTGTGTAACAGAGATTAACCTCTAAATTTTCTGGATGGGGGCCTGATTTTCTCCTGAGGGAGCTGTACTCTGTTCTGGATGGTGTCCAGTTCTGCTCCTAGAAAAAACATTTTCTGAGTGGGCTGAAGCTTGCTTTTCTGCCAGTTCACTAGCCAACCGAAAACTTGCAGGGTTGATAGTAAGATCTCTCGGTGCTGTATCAAGATCTGGCGAATTCCTGCTAGAAGAAGTATATTGTCCAGATAATGGTGTACCCTTAGACCTCTCTCTCTGAGGTATGCGATGAGGGGCAGAAGAACTTTGGTGAAGGTCCTGGGAGCTGACGAGATGCCGAAGGGTAGGCACTGGAACTGGAAGTGATGTTGGTGGATTGAAAAGCGGAGAAATCTTTGAAAGGCAGGATGTATTGGAATGTGAAGATAGGTGTCTGATAAGTCTACGGACAGCATCCAGTCTTCTAGATTCACCGCTAATAGTATGGACTGTAGGCTTTCCATCTTGAAGGATTCCAACTTGATGTTTTTGTTTAGTCTCTTTAAATCCAGCAGTGGCCGTAAATCCCCCGTTTTCTTTTTTACCAAAAAAAGAGGGGAGTAGAATCCTCTGCCTCTTTGACACAGCGGAACTTCCAAAATTGCCTCCTTTTGTTTTAATTCCGTTATGTACCTCAGAAAGATCCTCCTCTTGGCTGGAGAAGACGGGAGTTTGGTTGGAAGGAAATGGTTCCTGGGAATCCTGTTCAGGAATCTCCATTTGTGACCGAACTTGATCGTAGAAATGGTCCACGGATCCCTGATGTTTTCTGATCATATTTGTGTGAATTTCTTGAGTCTGGCGCCCACCCTTGAGGATGGGCAGGCGTACCTTCAAAAGGACTTCTGCTGTTCGCTAGAAGGGGTAGCCTTGGTTTTTCACATCTCCAGGAAGGACTGTGTTCCTCCAGTTCCTTTTAAACTCTTTACCCGGTCTGTAGGTTCTGGCCTCTCTGTACCTCTCGGGAAGGTTACCTTTGTAAGCAGGACCTCTTGATCTCTTGGGTCTCCTGTCAGAGGGAACGAGGCCCGATTTTCCCCCCCCGTCACCTTAGAAATTGCTGCATCTAATTTGGAGCCGAAGAGATTGGAACTGTCGTAGGGAATCTTGCACCAATTTGTTTTTGATGCTGCGTCGGCTACCCAGGGTTTTAGCCACAGAGCTCTCCTTGCCATCACCGAGGCTAACACTGCCCAGGCCGAGCACCTAATAATGTCCACGGAGGCTTCTGCGATAAAATCACCTGCTAATTTAAGTTCCTGTAGGGACGAAATTACCTTCTCCAAGTCTGCTTTCTCCTGGAGAGATTTCTCAATATTGACAGTCCAGCCCGAGATGGCTCTACCAACTGCTGCAGTGGTGACTGCTGGTCTACAAGCGCCTCCTGCTGTGGAGTAGGCTTTAAGTTCTAGGTCAATCTTCCGATCCAGAACGTCACGGAAGGAGACAGCGTCTTCGATGGGAAGGGTGACATGCCTTGCCAGACGCATCAAGGAGGCATCCACAATTGGAGCGTTAATTAAGGAGTTGACTTTAGGTTCTTTTAAAGGATACATTTTTGCTAGTCTATTATTCAGGCTAGGCCTCTTGTCGGATCTTTCCCATTCATCCTTGATTAAATCATTCAACTCCTCAATGAAAGGAAAGGTTTCTGGATCCCTCTTCAGGTTTGGAAAATATTTCTGTGTCTTCTGAGGTGCTTCTTCAGATTCTTTCCAACCTATGGCCTCCTTGACAGATTTTGCAAAAGGTTCAACCAGAGTAAAGTCAAAACCTGTTGGTACTTCTGGATCCTCGTTCTCTGAAGGGAATTCTGGATCCGTCCCTACCTCGATTGCTGAGCGAGGATGAGGTACCTGGGTCTGACTTGGTCGGCAGGGGTGTAGTTGACTCCATTATGGATTCTCTCACTGATTGCCGAATTAGATCGGTTACTTCTCTGACGTCCGATTCACTTTCCTTTGTGGCTTCATTGAAGCACGTGCGACATGCTAGTTTATCTGGCAAAGCAGTGGCGCCACATACCCAGCAGTAATTAGCTGCGGGGCGGGTGTACTGGCTTCGTCCGTGACGTGATGAAGGTGATCTTCCATGACGTGGCGTGAGTGACCACGGCGAGAATGACTACGGCGTGAGTGCCTGCGACGAGATGAGGAGCGTGGTCGGCTTCTGCGGGATCTTCTGCTTGAGGTATGGCTTTCTTTTCATTTTTTTCTTTATTTAAATTTTTTTCTTTTCATTTTTTTCTATTAAAATTTTTCACCTCATTGATATTTGTGGTTTTTGTTGCAGCTGCAGTCACAATAATTTTTGCTTGGTAGAGCAGGTTTTCTTTCTTTTTATTGAGGTATGGCTTGACCTTTCTTTGCGTCTTGATTTAGACCTAGAAGGGCTGTCAGAAGGAGTCTTGTCAGAAGATATGCTCTCTTTTTTCTCTCTCTTCAATACTTACCACTGAATGCGGACAGCCCCTTACCTTATCGGCCGTGGGTGGTCTGCTTGGGCAGTGGTCTCCATGAGCAGAGAGGAGGAAGGCAGGCAGGAACAGAAGAAGTCTGGAAGGGGTTAAAGAAGTAGACAAATATATACATATATATATATATTCCTATACAAAAATAATTTTTTTTTTTTTTAATAGAGAAAATCCTGTAATGATGAGCCAAGTGAGGATTTTTCAAAAACACTTACCAGGTCCTAGGAGAAATATTGACCAGGATAGCAGAAAAGTAGCTGAAAAAACGAGCAGAATACAAGCTGATTTCTTCTTTCCTTTCTTTTTTCAATAGCCCGCCGCTGTCGCTGCAAAAATGACGCTTCGCGCATGCGCAGAAGCGTCGCGATGACTCCGGCACCATCTTGGAAGCTGGAAAAAGGTTAAAACGTCCCCTGTCTACCGCGCATGCGGGACGAGATTAGCGGCGGCCATGATAGATGCCTCGAGCGCTGTGGGACTACAGGTACCAGAAGAATAACGTATAGGGGAATAATAGAAGGGAGAAAGATGATTGCAAGAGAATGAAAAAGAAAGTAAAAGTGGAGACCACTGCAATACTTGAAGCTTCTTTAAAGCTTACTATGTGCCAGATAATCCATGCTGTTGCCCCTGAGACCACCAGAGTGGGGTTCCCTCCATAGAAGCTCCTTTAGAGACTGTACAGGAGGGACTTCCAAACAGGAGAGGCTTGAACCTGCTGGGGTGATGCGGTAAGAGGCTCTGCGATGTCCATCCATCTTGTCAGGGGAGGATAAAAAAGAGAATGGTGGGGATCTCTCTCTCCAACTTTTATAGCTAACCAATCCTGTCAGGTTGTGGAGGCGGAGTCACAACCCAGTGTGTGCTGCCATGAAGGCGTCAGGAAAGTGTCATTTAGGAGGAGCCCGTGGCCAGCAACCACATGGGGTCCCAGATCCCTTCCCTACGGCCTCCTGCTAAAAGGGCCAGGAAGAGGTGGAACCTAGACAAGGCCACAGCTGCCTTCCTCAGCCACGCAACAACTGCAATCAGTATGGCCCCAGATGCAGCTGAGGCATTTGGCTCATCTGACAGCTAATAAGTTCAGAGATATGGATGGGGAGCAAAGGAGGATGTGCGAGGAACTAATCCTGCAGCTCCTCAACAAGGGATGGAGGGGACAAATTTCCTCCAAAACCCATATGTCGTATTTGGATGCCCCACCTCCACAGCAACCCCACCCACCACAGCAGCATGGCGGACATTGGCAATTCCAGCCCCAAGACCCCCAACAAGCCTGCTTGGCTGGGGATTTTCAGCCAATTACTCATTTGCTTTTTTTTGTTTTAAATTATGATTTTAGTTATTATACTTTATTTCTCTTTTTGTATGCAAAGAATGCACTTTGTGCTAAAGTTATTGAATTTGAATGGCAGATAACATGTCTAACTAATTTTATTTTATTTTTTGAATAATGCACAAGAAAAAAAAAATGGCCTCAGCCGATGTGGAAGGGAGTGTTGACAGCGATGGCCTGGGTTTGATCCAGTCTGTCAAAAACCGACTGTTGTAATACCACAGCCTGGGGACATACCAATTATCTGCTGCTGGTCCCGATCTCGGAGTTCAGAACATTCTTGTGCTCCCTATTAAGTGTACCCCTTAGGTTCCCAATTTTGCTCTTCACATAATTGAGGTCTGCCCTGGGGTACAAAGGCTTTACCAACTCCAACAGTTTATCCATCGATTCCTTCCACTTGATTTTTATAGGAATGTAAAAAACAGCAAGAAGCGCCAATCTAAGTGCAGTATCATGAAACTTTAATGAGATAATTATAAACGGACAAACAGCCAAATGGCTACTCACAAAGATGAAATAGGTTAAGGCAAGGACAAGTAATGGGACGTCCTCCTCAGATGTGGGCAAAGTGCATTTATTATTATGCATTTATTAAAGTGATTTATCCAACACGTCCATACGTCACTTCCGCTTTGTTGGTTCCTGGACTAAGTGCCTTGCGTTCCACGCTTGTCTTCCGGTTCCTGTCTACTGCGACGGCTCTGGCTCTCCATGTCCACTTAGACGCTGGTTGTCTTTGCGGACACTTCCATCGTTTTGCAGCCCAGCACCCAGCGATGACCCCGGTGACTACTTGCACATCCTAACGTGGACAGCGCTTCCAGGAGAACCTGCACCATGCACTTTGCCCACATCTGAGGAGGACGTCCCTGGACCCATTACTTGTCCTTGCCTTAACCTATTTCATCTTTGTGAGTAGCCATTTGGCTGTTTGTCCGTTTATAATTATCTCATTAAAGTTTCATGATACTGCACTTAGATTGGCACTTCTTGCTGTTTTTTACATTGTTTTTTCAGAGTTGCCTGCTTCCACTCTCAAGTGAGCTGTCGCTGGTGCTTTTTATCAGATCTTTAATTTCAGTGACTTTTTATATATATATATATATATACACACAATATATATATATATATAATTTTATTGACTATCACACCCTGGATGTTTTTTCACATTTACTTTGGACTCTTTATATGCATGTTTGTATGTTCTAGCGCCATTTATCCTTTTTTGATTTTTATAGGACCTTCTTGTGCTCCCTATTAAATAAAAAAAAAAATTAATATGAAAAAAACTTGGCTAGGTGTTTTACTTAAAATGATAGTTTGGGAGTAGGCAGGTACATTTAAAAGATACAATGTAAAATTAATAAGGGACACCAACATAGTTGTATCTTTCATCTTAAAAACTAGGGGATAATGGTGTTGTGGTAAATTTACCCCCCCCCCCAAAAAAAATATTCTTGATATAACTAGAAACAAAAAAAAAAAAATGTCCTTTTAACCACTTCAGCCCCAGAAGGATATACCAACTTCCTGACCAAAGCACTTTTTGCGATTCGCCACTGCGTCGCTTTAACTGACAATTGTGTGGTCGTGCGACGTTACACCACAACAAAAACCGACATCTTTTCCCACAAATAGAGATTTCTTTTGGTATTTGATCACCTCTGGTTTTTATTTGTTGCGCTATAAACAAAAAATGAGCGACAATTTTGAAAAAAAAAAAAAGCAAAATTTTTTACTTTTTGCTATAATAAATATTCCTAAAAAATATTTAAAAAAAAAACATTTTTCTTCCTCAGTTTAGGCCGATATGTATTCTTCTACATATCTTTGGAAAAAGAAAAAAAAAAAAAAAAAAAAAATCGCAATAAGCGTATATTGATTGGTTTGCGCAAAAGTTATAGTGTCTACAAAATAGGGGATAGATCTATGGCATTTTTATTAAATTTTTTTTAATTAGTAATGGTAGCAATCTGCAATTATCGTGACTGCGACATTCACATTGGACACTTCTGACACGATTTTGAGACCAGTGTTATACACTTATCAGTGCTATAAAAATGCACTGATTACTGTGTAAATGACACTGGCAGGGAAGAGGTTAAACACTAGGGGGTGATCAAGGGGTTAAGTGTGTCCTAGGGAGTGATTCTAACTGTAGGGGGGATGGGCTCACAACAACATGACAGAGATCACTGCTCCCGATGACAGGGAGCAGTAGATCTCTGTCATGTTGCTAGACAGAACAGGGAAATGCCTTGTTTACATAGGCATCTCCCCTTCTGCCGCTCTGTGACACGATCGCGGGACACCGGCGGATATCGAGGCCGCGGGCACGGTCACGCAGTACGCGGCGCGCCCTACTGGCGGCGCACGCCCATTAGCACGCAAATTAAAGGGGACGTGCCCATTTGCCCACTGCTGCCATTGTGCCAACGTATATCGGCAATCGGCAAGTGGTTAAATACATTTGGCAGAACTCAGTATCAGCAGCAAAGCAGCTTCATTACTATCCCATTATAAAGAAGAGAATGTGCGCTGCATTTCGAGATTTCATAATTTGCCTCGTCACGAATGTGAATTTTCCATTACAAACGCTAGTTTTACAAGACCGACAATTTCCGGCTCGTCCTTGCTTCCGAAGCATGCGTGTTTGTACTTTGGACTTGTGTACACATGCTTGGAAAATCCGACAACAGACTGTTGTACACGGAAAATCTTAAAGCCTGCCATCCAACATTTGTCCGCAGAAAATCCGACAACAATTGTTCAATGGAGCCTACAAACGGTCTGATTTTCCGCCAACAGCCTGTCATCACACAATTCCCATTGGAAAATCCAATCGCGTGTACGAGGCTTAAGTCACTGAAATCTGGGTCCCAAATCAGGAATTAACAATA